>NC_048412.1:22998844-23008205 GCF_013103735.1 Etheostoma cragini | reverse complement strand
CCGCCACCACCATCCAGGTGCAAATGAGCTCGCTGCAGCAGATAGATGACAGCGTCGTCCACCCCCAGTCGAGGCTGGGGGTGGACGACTGGTAACTGGTAACCCAGATCTAACAGCAGGATCTCCTGAGGAGGGATAACAATCCACGATCTGGACCCACAACAAGACTAAAACAATAAAAATGTTACACTCTTTCCAAGACTTTTCAATTGTATATTTTATATTGTTTTCACACTTCACTGGGACATTGCTCCAAATAACTGCTTATCAGCATGGCGAGAGCATTCGACTGTTGCTCTACAGTCACTGCCTCGGCTGTTGGCTCTCTGGGACCCGGGGCAGAATGTTATCAGGTCTCTGGGACCCGGGGCAGAATGCGGTTGTAGTTTTCTACCCACGCGGCATCGGCCTTCGGGTCTCTGGGACCCGTCCTGCATTCGACTGCGTATCTCTGCTGCCACGGTCTTGGGCCAGAATGCGATTGTATTTTATTCCAGATGCAAGCTTTTATTTTGAAAAGTAGAAACTCGGGGATGGCAGAAGGATTTTTTTTTGTTTGTCTATAATCTGCATTTATTTTATAGACACATATTTTAAGTGTTTTTATTCATCAGTATGATAGTCTGCGTTTATCTTATGTACATGTTCAGTTTTAAAAAAACATTTGCATGATCGCTGTTACTTAAACAGTAACGGCAATCATGCATATGAATAAAATACTTTCAATATTTGGTGCTTTTTTAATTTAACAGTAACGGCAATCACACAAATTGATAAAATAATTTTGATATTTGGTGTTTTCCTTTTCTTTCGGGCATCCAGATAGCTCAGTGGGTAGCGGGTGCCCATATTCAGAGGTTTGCCCCTTGATGCAGCAGTCTCTAGTACGAGTCCAGCCTGTGACCCTTTGCGTCTCTTCCTCTTGGTGTTTTTTTTTAACAAAACGTTAAAACCGAATATTGAAAGTATTTTATTCATTAGCATGCTAGTTGACGCAGGTTTATTTTATTCCAGACGATAGTCTGCATTTATCTTGTCAACACAACCATCCATCTGGAAAATTATTCGCGATTTTGCATTTTTGACCCTCTGGATGTACCGTTGGACACACCTCCGCATGAGACGGGACCGCATGAGACGGGACGGACAAGATGGGATGCTCCAGGCCGCAGCCATATACTCTTGAAGACCTCAGGCGCAAAAAATTGCCCCACTTCCGACACTAGGTAGCGCTATACCAGAAAAAACGTGTTTTGTCCTACAACTCCTAAACCATACATCCAATATTAAAAAACCTTATATCCACGCGTTCCCTGGATCTAACTGAAACTCGTGATATAGGCCACGCCCACTTCCGCCTAGACTTTTATGCGTGAAAAATCGTGATTTAACGAAAACCAACTTTTTTAAACTCCTCCTAGACCATGCAGTGGATCTGCACTTAACTTGGCACGTAGCATCTTCAGACTAACCTGACAAAAGTTATATAAAGATTTTTTATAGAGTAAAAATTGCGCATATTATGGCCAAACAAATTTGTGTAGCTAACTAGGAAAATATTAGCTTTGCCATATCTCTGCCAAGATAAATGCTATCAAAGCCAAACTTTAGAATATTCTTTGATATAAACCTCTGAGGCTCTACAACAAATTTCACGAACATTGGCCAATAGGGGGCGCTACAATACAAAAAAGTGTGTTTTTCATAAACGGACCTTGCCATATCTCGGCCAAAATACGTGGTATCAACACCAAACTTGGGGTGATTGTTTCGCATGCTGCTCGGAGACATCATACCGAACTTGGTAACGATGGGCCATTAGGGGGCGCTATAATCGACGTTTGTTGGTTTTGTCGACAAAGTCAATGCATTTAAATGGGATATTTGCAATTGCAATATCTCTGCCAGAGTAAATGCTATTAAAACCAAACCAGTGATGATTGTTTCGCCCACCGCCCGGAGGCTCATTGCCAAATTTGGTAAGGACAGGCCCTTAGGGGGCGCTCTGATCAACATAGAACATTTCCTCGGTTCGCTGGGGACGACTGGCAAGGGGAGGCTTGGACCCCGTTGAAACTGCGTGCAGTTCTAGTCCATTGTACTTATTAGGGGTCCAAGCCCGAGGATGCGTGCACCGCAGTAATCGCAAGCAATACGCGGTTCACACAGCAGGGCTGTGGAACACTATTGTTTTCGCTAAGATTTTTCCTCCATTATTATTCTTCTCCGCATAAAACTGGTGCTGCAGCCTAAACCGTACATGGTGGCGACGCGCCATTAGCAGGACTGTTCCCAAAGTCCGCAAAGACCTCAGACGCAAAAAATGGCCCCACTTCCGACACTAGGTGGTGCTATACCAGAAAAAACGCGTTTGGCCCTATAACTCCCAAACCGTACATTGTAAATTTAAAAACTTTACATCCACGCGTTCCCTGGATCCTACTGAATCTCGTGATATAGGCCACGCCCATTTTCGCCTGGACTTTTATGCCTGAAAAATCGCGATTTATCGAAAACCAACTTTTTCGAACTCCTCCGAGACCGTGTAATGGATCTGCACGAAACTTGACCCATAGCATCTCCAGACCAACCTGACACAAAGTTGTACAAAGATCTCTTATAGCATGGGTCTTCAACAGGGGGTCCGCGACCCCTAGGGGGTCCGCAGAGGTACTGCATGGGGGTCGCGAAAGTTTTGGTTGATTCGACTTTTTTTATATTCCCCCCCCCCCTGAAATTTTTTCCACTAATTGAAATGTCTTTAAATACACATTAACATGACTTCAACACACTGTAGTAAACAGATAAATGGAGGCAGAAGATGTCTTTCAGTCATCAATGCACACATTCAGCGACACACAGGAGCCCTTTCAAGCTGGGCACCGTTTCATTCACAACACCTGTCCCATCAACGAGGAATCAGAATCAGAATCAGAAATACGTTAATAATCCCAGGGCGGAATTACTTTCGTTACATTACTCCATATGTAATAGAGTCTGTTACATATGGAGTAATGTAACGAAAATATTGAATGCATAATAACAAGGTACATTTACACGTGGCACTATAGGACCAGTTTGATATAACACAATTTTATACAACATATATAATTAGGGGGTCCCCGCTCCATCTCGCCATCAGTTTGGGGGTCCTTGGCCTGGAAAACGTTGAAGACCCCTGTCTTATAGGAAAAAAATTGCGCGTCTTACGCGCAAACAGAGTTTTGTAGCTAGCTATGAAAACATTGCCGTTGCCATATCTCTGCCAAAATAAATGCTATCAAAGCCAAACTTTAGAATATGCTTTGCTATGACCCTCTAAGGCTCGGCAACAAATTTCACGGACATTGGCCATTAGGGGGCGCTATAAATACACAAAGGTGTGTTCTTCATGAAGGACTTTGCCATATCTCGGCCAAATTACGTGGTATCAACACCAAACTCGGGGTGATTGTTTGGCAAGACGCCCGGAGGCTTTTATAGCGAATTTGGTCACGATTGGCCATTAGGGGGCGCTATGATTAACGTTTGTTGGTTTTGTCGACAAAGTCAATGCATTTCAATGGGACATTTGCAATTGAAATACCTCTGCCACAGTAAATTCTACCAAAACCTAACCAGTAGTGATTGTTTTGCCCACCGCCTGGAGGCTCTCTGCCACATTTCGTAAAGACAGGCCCTTAGGGGGCGCTCTAAAAAAAATGGAAAAATGGCAATTTATCAAAAAACAACTTTTTCGAACTCCTCCTAGACCGTGCAATGGATCAGCACGAAACTTGGCACATAGCATTTCCAGACTAACCTAAAAAAAAAGCTATATAAAGATTTTTTATAGAATAAAAATTGCGCATATTACGGGCAAACAAATTTGTGTAGCTAACTCTGAAAAAAATGACTTTGCCATATCTCGGCCAAAATGAATGCTATCAAAGGCAAACTTTAGAATATCCCTTGCGATGACCCTCTGAGGCTCTGAAACAAATTTGACGAACAATGGCCACTAGGGGGCGCTACAAATACAACAACTTTATAACTCATGAACCGCTCATCCGAATTTTACGAAATTTGATTGATACCATCTAGGCACACTCCTGGGGTGGTCCTTACAGTGGGGTACTGATTGGTTAGAGTGGGCGTGGCCTATGGGCAAACGTTCAGATTAACCACTTAAACTAAAGTGAATTACTTGAAATTGACAGGGTAGATGTACAGTGGGAAGTCAACGTGATTTACCAAATATTAAACATGTTGACCAGTAGGTGGCGCTACACATTACGTCAAACGTGTTTTTGCCTATATCTCCTACATTATAAAGCACACGTTTCGCAATTTTGTGACAAATGCAAAACCAACTTTTTGGTCCTAGACGGTGTGACAGATCTGCACGAAACCTGGTGTGTAGCATCTCCAGATGGCCATGACAACATGTTGTATAATGACTTTTGCTACGTAATTGTGTGCGCATTTCATGACCAAGCAAAGCTTGGGTTCCACTTTCGTGCGCTCCCCGGGTCGCTGGGGACGACTGGCGAGGGGAGGCTTGGAGCCCGTTGAAACTGTGTGCAGTTCTAGTTCAGTTTGTTCTTTTTGCTAATTCTATGTCTTTTTGAAATTGTCCACTCACTTTGTACTGGTCCGCCCAAAATACTATTTCTGCCTACGCTACTCTCCGGGAGTGCTCGGATGCCGCCGCAAATTCTGCCGGATGTCGTCCTTTTCGGCCAGATGCCCATTACCTATTGCTTTCTTTGTGTTGGAATTTGTTTTTAACTTGGTGGATTTATGAGGACTTTGGTTAACCATCAGATGGTAAATCCAGACAGCTAGCTAGACTATTTGACCAACCAGAGTTTTCTGTTGCACGACTAAAACAACTTTTGAACATACACGTTCCACCAAAACAAGTTCCTTCCCGAGACAATTTTGTTGCGGCAACAGGGTTTTGTTCGGTGCTTAGCTATAATCAGGACAGTTGTGATTAGTTTTATGAAATGCAAATAGACCAGAACAAGTTTTTCTTTTCTTACTGAATGTTTGCTGTGTATTTAAGATTCTTCTTTTGCCTCTGTAGTTTGTCCAAGGATCCTAAGCAGCTCTGGATGTGAGCTTCAGTCGGGGGTCCTAACCTGTGTGTGCGTCAGTGAGGGGATTCCTTTACCCACAATCCAATGGCCACTGTTGAAAAACCATGCTGAGTACTCCCTCATGACCAATATGTCACACCACACAGTGACTATCAGTATTACTGTATCTGTCAAAGATCACAACTACACCAGTGTTGAGTGTGTCAGCAGCAATGAAGTTGGGGAAGATAAAAAGAATCTCAAGATAAAAAACATTGATTTCAAACCAGAGGGTAGGTGTTAACAGAAATACCCCCGCAACGTATCACCAATGTGTCACATCACACAGTAAACAGCATGTCACCCTAGCTGTAAAATATAGCAACACTACTGGTAAGTGTGTCAGCAGCAATAAAAATGGAGAAGTAAAAGTAAACCTCAACATCATAACTTCAGAGAGGCAAGAAGGTGAACACACACATAACCAGTCACTGATAGAAATAAGAATGTACTATTAACAATGTGTGTTGGCATTAAAGGAGCGACTTGTTGAGCTAATTCATTAAAATACACGTTATGCTGTGAAAAAAAAGATATGATCGAGTATCGAGTATATTTGAACATTCTTCAATAATTTCAACAGAATTGTTATGTAATATTTTACATCACTCATTAACAGGTTTGTAAATTGGTTTTGTGTACATAACACCGTGGCCATTTAGTGCACTTTGTTAATATAACACTTGAAACTTGTGTTCAATTTACATTATGTTATTTCTAAAAGCAGATGGACCCTGTGCAGTGCTTCCATGGGCTGTTGTAGCTGTTGTCTCTCTCATTGTGAATGTCATCTGCATCGTCCTCTTGGTGTTGCTGTGGTATGTTGCTACTTCATCATCATCATTTCATGCTTTGTTGTCTCTCTTATTGCAATCAAGACTTTTACACCATGTCTAACTTTTTCTTTTTTCACACAGGAACATACGAAAAAAGGTGAAACCAAACCAAGAGGACAGGCCTTACATGTCACTGCGGAAAACCGACCTATCACCAGAGTATGATGTCATTGCCCAAACTCTTAACTAGCGTCATCTTCCAGTAAGTGCTGCAGAAGCTGGTACTGTCATACTTTCATTCAACATGTGTTAGATTTTCTTAATATTACCTTTTTAGGGATTTTTAAAAAATTAACTAGTTTATATTTGTTTTATACATTATTATTTAGCTTACACTTCATGAACCTTTAATAAGTCCAGTAAGCACATCTGGATTGAGTTACTTTTGCGTTCTAAAATTGCTACACCTCTACACATCCATATATTACACTCATTACTGATAAACTGATAGCATTTTTAACTTTGTATATTTAAACACCTTGACTTATTGTTATGTGGTCTCTAAAAAAGTGATGGAGATGCTTGTTCCTGCTTTTATTTCTTAACATTTGGATTATTGCAATGTACTGTACACTTGTTTAAACAAATCATCCATGGACAAATTGCAAGTTGTACAGAATGCAGCAGCAAGACTTTTGTCTAAGACCAGCAGGAGATTGCACATTACTCCCGTGCTTAAGGCTCTTCATTGGCTTCCAGTAGGTTTTAGAGTGCATTTTAAAAGGTAAATTGCCACTTATAGAGCCTTGCATGGTCAAGCTCCCGCTTACATCAAGGATCTATTACACGCCCATACTCCTGGTCGTTCTCTGAGGTCTTCAGACCAAGACTTTCTAACTGTCCCCAGAACACGTTTTAAAACCAGAGGTGATCGAGCTATTTCTTTGGTTGCTCCAAGGCTCTGGAACTCTCTCCTTTTAGCCTTGAGAGCGTTGGATTCTGTGGAAACTTTTAAAAAACACCTCAAGACATATCTTTTTGAGACAAGCTTTTAACTAGCAATATAGCTTAGTATTTTATGTGTTGCTGTTTTATTTGTTTTTACTGTAAAGCACTTTGTGACCCTTCTTGTCTGTGAAAGGTGCAATATAAATAAAGTTTCCTTACTTACTCCTGAGAGATTTCTGTTATAATCACAGTCATCTGTTGTAGCTGGGATCTTCGATTTCTCAACCAGTCAAAAGCTCTGAAAACATTATTGTTTGAGGGAAATTTATTTCTATTGATAGTAAAAATGTTTATAAGAGGTTATTGTGATTGCAACTGTATCTTTAACAATGTCTCTGGAATATATTTGACAAGATCTAAAAAGATTGTTTTTGCCTCATGGTGTTTATAATTTTTTGGACAATAAAGGCCATTTTCATTTGTAATGTAGTAAAGATCCCTGTCACTTATTTTTCATTGTTTGTGATAGTCTGTCACCTATCACAAACAATGAAAAACCAAACATTTGTCTGAGACTATGTATCACATTTTATTACCACTCCATTATGAAATAAAAGAAAAAAATGTTAATGTTAAGCTATTCACACAATGAATAAATAATCATTTTCAAAATCACACAATGTTGAAATGTTGTATTCTCTGTTGATGAATGAAGGATTTAAAAATGTCAGTGGGAGGGCATCATGCTACACCTACAACTTAGATGCTTTATTCAAATCAATTTTTACAGTACCACCCCTTTTAAAAAGGTGTTGCAGGTGTGAACCAATATGTTATATGTACGGTCTTGTTGTTTTTGTAATTAGGCGGTGTCTGTTACAGTGTCTCTGACCTGTCTGTTACAACATAGCATTTCCAACTACTCTCTGCAATGGTTAGTTCATGCAGTTGGAATGTGCACACGTTTGTTGATTGTGACTGAATTGTCCACAGTTATTTACTGGCAACTCAACATGTGTAGTGTGTGGGCTGTAGCGATGTCATTCTTTTCTGAGAATAGTGCAGATATCACACACACACACACACACACACACACACACACCAAACACACACTCACGTTTTTCAAGAGGTTTCACTTCATGACACTTTCAAGGAAAACTACAAAAGAAAAGCCAACATACAAAATTTTTTCTTTTATTCACACTAAAATAGGATACATGATGCAATGCAATATAATATACATGTCATATGATTCATGTCGGTGTCACTAAGCAGAGATACTTGCATGACAGGGACCCTTGAATATTTCTGAGAAATCTTTTGTATCAGAACTTGTTATATAAGTGTCATAACTTTGTTTATCCATGAAGCATCTTTCCAGAACCGATTTGAACAAACTGTTTCACAGTAAAAGTTGGCTATTAGATTGTGGTAACCAAATTTAACTATGCAACTATGGAAAAACTGAATGTGCAACATCCTGTATAAAGTTATGTGATGTCAATTGTGGAGTTGCCTTTGTTCAGTTTTTTGCAACTGACCTTTGCAACACTGCATTTTTACTACACTGTTAGTGTAACGTTTGTCCACTTACGGTAACACTTACTGTTCTCTGTGAGATGCAGCAATGCTGACACAGATATGCAGGTGTTATCTTGTTATGATGACAAAATAAAGAAAATCATTAACAAAGTGGTTAGCCTATCAATAATTGTCATACATCACATATTCCTTCAGGGGTCCCACCATGGATTTAAAAAAATTGGTGTGGATTTTAAGACCCTGAAGGCATTGCTGTTGTGGTCATGGTTTTGGTGTTTTGTCTTGTCTCATTGTCTGTTTTCCTGTCTTAATTTGTTAGCCTGGTTTTCTTTCACGTCTTGTGAGTGTGTTATTTTTGGGCTTGTCTTGTATATGTTCTGTTTCCTGTTTTATTGTGATAGTCTTGTTTTCTGTGTTGTTTATTTAGTTTAACTTCCTGTGTTTTCCCGCTTTCGTGTCACCTGCCTCTTGTTACCCTGTTACCCTCTGTATTTATTATTTGTGTTACCCTTGTGTGTTGTCAGATCATTTTGTTTTCTGTTTGGAGTGTCTGTGTGTTTTGTCTACCTGTTGTGTCTACCTGCTTAGTCTTGGTGTTCCTGTTGTTCCTGTTTTGTCATTTGCCTCATTTTGGATTTTGATGCTCAATGTTTTGCTGGTCACCTTTTGTTGGTTTGTACTTTGTTTTTGTTTAATAAATCATCAAGCTATATGTACTTTGCCTGCTCTCTCTGCATTTGGGTCCAAGCCCCATGTCTACCTTGACAATTGCAGCTTTTTTTCAAAACGTTGAAACCGTTGACACATCCGTTAAATGTCACAGTCAGAAAACTTCTGCTCCTAGTTTTGTAAAGTTAATCTTGGTTAGCTAGCGGCAACATAGCTTTCGATGCGAACCTCAGTCCGAAGAACACTTGGATAGCTTTCACTCAATGCAATGGAGATTCTGTTTTGGTAGACTAGCTACAAGTC
>NC_048412.1:22996843-22998744 GCF_013103735.1 Etheostoma cragini | reverse complement strand
AATGCATGACAAAAGCTATGCTAATTTGACTGCCATCACTTAACTTTCTGTACACATTAGCTTGTAAAACAGACCATGTGTTATGAATATGACATACGTTTTTTTCCATATTAACAAACAAAAAGCGCATGAGATGTGGAGTGCTTGAACTGGGTTTGTTGGTTTCTCAAGATAACAGGATTTCTCCTGGAAAAAATCCTACACATTACTTCCCTTATTAAAAAACTTTGACATAACTTTATAGTCATGGATAGGATAAAAAAAACTAAATCAGCAAACAAACAAAATCCATTAATCATTCAATGTTTTCACTTCTACTTTGTAATTAGATATACTCATATTTTATGAGTTTATAAATTCATAAAACCTTGTCAGTTTCAGGAGAGGAGAAATGTTGCTGAGCGATGTGTGGGGAAACATCCTACAACCTTAATGTTGCACAAAAAGGGAAGAAACAGAAAAGTGAGGAGAGGAAGAGGCAGTTTAGAGCAGAAACACTCAGCCGAAACCACTGTGGAGAGACGAGAGTTCGAGAGCGATCCAGAGGTAAAACACAACATTTACGTTTAAAATGTAATTAGTTGTTGATTGATAAAAGTGTTCCCTAACTAATATTTAATAATATAGTGTGACTTTTCTGGATTTTCTGGAAGTAAAGGTGGATTGTGTTGGAACAAGAGTAATGGTCAATTTCTTTGCATTTGTCGCAGTTGGTGCATTCAGTAAAGGATTCCGGGTGCCCAAAGCTGCAGTTTGCTGTAAAGATTATTGTAAAACAATTCACTTGCATTATATAGAACCTTTTCAGAATAACTGTCACATAGAGCTTTAACCAAACAAATGTCAGGGCAGTCACACCCCTAGGTCTACAAGTTTAATCTTGCAGCTACGGAATAACTGAACTTGCAACATCCTGTTTTTAGATCTGTGATGTCAGCTGTGGAGCTTCCTCTGCTTCAGTCCCTGTGTTTACTGCATTTTCAGTGTATGATTTGTCCTGTGGAGGGAGACACTGACTGATTCAATCATCAACTCACGATGTTTGTTCTCATCTGGGCAATTCTCCTCTTCTCTGTGAGAGACACAGGTATGCATCTGTATTTTAATCTTGTGATGATGGCAACACTAAAAATTTGAACAAATCATACAACAATATTTAGCCATGATGATGTCCCTTTTTATAAATGTTTACCTGACCTCCTTTCAAATTATTATTATTATTATTATTAGTAGTAGTAGTATTATTAGTATTATTATTATTTTAAGGATTTAGTTTTTAGTTTTAGCACTCCTCTTAGCATCCATTAACTTGAAAACACAGTAGTAGTCTTTCTTTATAATTCATCAAATAGTATGGTGCAATGTCAAAACCTTAATATCCCTTGTCACTTTTTTATGAACAGGTGCATCAGTGGAGGGAACACCATTCTGTGATAAAGGATTCTGTATCACTCTCAGTGAAGGAGAAATAACCGCAGAGGCTGGACTCTGTGTTGTGATACCGTGTTCTTTCACCACCAGTGATGGCTTTACGCCCCAAAATATAGTTTGGTACAAATGTGAACCATCCAAACAAAAATGTACTGATTCAGACATCATATTCCACACTAACAAGAAGAACAACAAAATTCAGTCTGGGTTCAAAGGACGAGTGTCACTGTTGGAGCCTGATGTGAGTCGGGGGAACTGCAGCATCATTGTCAATGACCTCACTGAGTCAGACTCTGGATTATATAAACTCAGAGTTAATGGTTTCCTGAATGGGAGGACAGATGGATTTACATTCTCTCCAGGAACAACTGTTTCTGTTAAAGGTATGAAGAGCTACAACAAATAGTAACATTGGCAATGTTCATTTTTGTGCTTATGATTGCACCATTATCATTGGTGTATTTACAGTC
>NC_048412.1:22990300-22996743 GCF_013103735.1 Etheostoma cragini | reverse complement strand
CTACAACAAATAGTAACATTGGCAATGTTCATTTTTGTGCTTATGATTGCACCATTATCATTGGTGTATTTACAGTCTTAAAGCAGAATGAAGAAATGTTTGGCATGTGTTGACAGATCTGACCCAGAAACCCACAGTGATGATTCCTCCAATGACAGAGGGAAAGCAGAGCACTCTGAGCTGCACTGCTCCCGGTCTCTGCTCTGGATCTGATCCTGAAATCACCTGGACGTGGACAGGAGCAGGAGAGAAGGACTCTCACATTGCAGGAAACATCATTGATTTCAGGACTGAGAATCTGACTGCTGTCACTCAGAGACACAGCTCAACCCTGACCTTTAACTCTTCAGCTGAACACCATGGCACCAATGTCAGCTGTAAGGTCAGCTTCACAAACAACATCACTACAGAGGAGACAGTGACTCTGAATGTGGTCTGTAAGTACAACATACTGTACTTTATTCTCACTTCATCTGAAATGTTTGATTGGAGAAATGTGTGCTCTCATGTCATTTCTAAACTTTGTAGGATTTAACAGGATGTTCTTGCAGGAAGGTTTGGAGTTTAGAGGCACTAATCACTAATGTAATACAATCTTTGATTTTGTGTCATAGATGTAAAGGAAGTTAAAGTCTCTGGGAATACAAGTGTGAAGGAGGGTGAGACTCTGATTCTGACCTGCAGTGTTGAAAGTTTCCCTCCATCTCTCATCAAGTGGTACACATCTTCTGACAGAAACAAGCAAAATGGAACAGAAACAAACCTGCAAAACAAAACTCTAACTGTCCTGCAGGAAAAAAATGACACTTTGGTCATCTCTAACATGACAACTACAAATTCTGGACCATACATCTGCATTGCAAATCATCTGAACAACACCCTGGTGAAAAAAGTTGATGTAACAGTGAAATGTAAGTAAATTGAACAGCTGTACATTTTACTCTTTCTTCTGAACTAGGGAACTGAACTTATTGGATCTGGGTGGGAACAAGCAGAGAACAATCTTAAATAGCTCCAAATTCATCCTGAATTTTACAGCTCTGCAACTTTTTTAATTAATAATGGAAATATATTTTAAAAAGTCCATGGACCCTATAGAGGTATTGTGAAGGCGTGCAGGTCGGTCTTAGCGTCAATGGAGCCCCACGTTTTAAATAATTAAATAATTTGGCACTCACCAGTGTCACTGGCCAGAGGGTCAATAGGACTGGGCACCTCTACTACGGCTCTAATGTTTTATGAATAACACCGGATCTCCCCGCTCTTTCTCTTTTTTGTTATTTTTTAACCACAATAAGTATAGTAGAACAATAAAGCCCAAGAATGGCACATGCGTATTAAGAAGATACTTATTTTTTAGGCCCTGGCAGTTCTTATATTTCCTTGTAAAACTCATGGTGGAACTGTAACTTTGTTCAGTTTATTTTTCTGAGGCATGTAGAAAGGGCATCTACGTCCGGGGTCTGACCATGCTGTATTTGTTGCTATCACTTGAGCCCGTCCATGGAGGGGCCTGTTCACTCCCTGATAAAGGTCCCATGGCATGGTGCTCTTTGTATGCTTTTAAATAGACCTTAGTGGTCTCCCAATACCATATCTGAAGTCCTTTTCCCAAAATTCAGGGGAGAGCAAGGTGGAGGCTGGGGGTGAGGACTTAACCAAATGCCACTTTGCTTGTTTAAAAGCCATAATGTTGCTCTCTCATGGGTGGGCCAAATTCTCTGAGCAGGCAAAGCAGAGAAAGGGGAGGTAACAAGATTTCAGAGTGTCACATCTGAGCTTTCATTTTCTCAAAGGCCGAGCAGGACACCCGGGGCTCGGTTTACACCCACGGCCATTTCTAGCCACTGGGGGATCAGAGGCAGGCTGGGGGAACTCATATTAATGTTAAAAACACTCATAAAGTGACATTTTCATGCCATGAGACCTTTAAGCCCCATTGTACCGAATTTGGTTGCAGTATCACCAGAGTTTCACTGGCGATAATTGGGGGCCATTGCAACATGCATACATTGACACATATTGACACACTTTATGTATAGGGTCTTTAATATTGTACTGTATGTAAGGACTTGGTCTTCCAAATGTTTTAAATTACTTAAATCTAATGTCATACATTTAATTAGAAAATAATCTTGTGTTGGTTTACAAAATCTTTGAGGTATCTTAACTTTTAAATAACTTTAAATTTTAAAATTAAGTTTAACATTTTCTTCACAGATGTAAGGAAATGTGTAATCAGTGGGGACACAACTGTTAAGAAGGGAGATGCTCTGAATCTGACCTGCAGTGTTGAAAGTTTCCCTCCGTCTCACATCACATGGACTGTACTGGGTTCTAACACAAACCTACACATTGAACGTAATACTCACCTGCAGAACAACACTGGATCAGCCACACTTGTCATCCCTAATGTGACAGCGGAACATTCTGGAAGGTACACCTGTACAGCACAACACCTGAACACAACTGTGGCTACAAATGCTGATGTAACTGTGACTTGTAAGTAGACTCTACTAATCTTTCTTTAACGAAAATTTACGTTTACATTTCACACCATCAGCAATTAGTTGGAACGTTGGGATTTTTCGTGTGTTTACAGGGTTTTCAACGGTCGGAAAAAACTCTGGATGTGAGGTTCGGTCGGAGGTTGTGACCTGTGTGTGTATCAGTGAGGGGTTTCCTTTACCCACCATCACATGGCCGCTGTTGAAGAACCATGCTGAGTACTCTGTCATCACAACGGTGGCACACCACACAGTCAACAGCACCGTCACCCTGACTGTAAAAGACCACATCTACACTACTGTTGAGTGTGTCAGCAGCAGTCACATTGGAGAAATAAAAGCAAAACTCATCGTGCAATTAAAGACGTCAGAACAACCAAGTACGTGATTATAACCCCAACATTTGAGCTACTGTAGACCAATTTCTTCTTGTTGACCTGTTGTATTTGAACAACCATTGAGCAAGTTGTCAAAGAAATGAACTAGAGCATGTATGTTAGCGCTCACAAAAATATAGACAAACATTTTGTTCTTTTGTTTTTCTTGTTGGCAGCTAAATTCAAAGAGATGTTGAACACTGTTTCATGGCTGGAGGTCATCATTGCCTTTTTGATTGGAATACTTCTTTCAACAGTCCTTTGCTGTTTGGCAAAAAAATGCCACAGGTACACCTTTGAATCCAATAATTAATTCCTGGTTTTGTTTGAGGATTATCTTTATGAATACATGTAAATCATTTGTCACCTCTTTATTTTTTTTACCCAGAAAACAACAAAAGAGCTTTGGAAATCTGGATGAGACTCTAGAGATGGTGACCAGTCAAGAGGATCCAATGGTATATGTATATTTCTTTCAGCTTTACAGTAATATATACACAGACACACCATAGTTTTCTTCTGAATTGTCCCCAATATGAAATGTAGTATTTTCGATGGGTGAGTGTGGCTTTAACGTTTAACAATTCAGAAAAATGTTAAACAACAATCTTAGAGATATAATCCCCCTTTCAACAAATGCATATTTGCGTTACATTTTAGTTAATTCAACAATACAAAAAACCCAGCACATACAGTAAGGAGGAGGTTGGGTTAGTCAAGGGAGCAGCAGCCTTCTAGATAGAAGTGTCAGATATTAAAGGCTGTCTAATCCAACAGCAGGATTTTGATTGGATGTTAATAGTCGGCTCATAGCCAAGCAGCTGATGAATGAGCCACTGATGATGATGAAGGATGAATGAAGCAGCCGTTGCCAGTCAACGCAAACACAACTGTGCACTGCCTAAACTAACTCAGTACTTGTTGGAAGTTGACACTTGCAGACTTGAGATGCTGCATATTCTATCAAAGTCAACATGATGTCTGCTTTAATAGTCAGGCCCTTTTTTGTCACTTTGCAGTGCAGTTGTACGTACAGACTGATCTGTAAAACAGTCATCTTACTTATTGTGATGGATTACAGTATCATCAACATGTTTTAGGTCTTTTGTTATCAGTACACAATTGGATGCCAAAACAGGGAAACGTAAAAGATTATGGTATGATTTGAAGACAAAAATTGTTGGCATTAATGTGCATATATTCCAGATATTGATTGTACACACATTGGACATAATTTTGGTGCATGTCGCAAGCATTAGTCATATAATTTACATTTTACCTGACAGATAGCTGCTGGTCAAGCAGTGGAAGATGAGACCTACTACCAAGAGGCATCTGAAGGAGAAGAAGAAGCTGTGGCACAAGAGCAAGCAGCGCCTGATCTCAATGGTGGACCACAAGATGTGGAGTACGCCAGCATTGATTTCTCCTTGTTGAAAACAAAGAATCCCAGGATGGCAGCAAAGAAGCAGGAGACAACAAAGACAGAGTACGCTGAAATTAAGAAAGATGTAAAAGCGGAAATAGAAGACAATGGTGGAGAGGAAGGTGATGTGTTGGAAGGCAACGATAAAGAGGGGACGATCGGGGATGAGGAGATAGAACAGTTTTTTCCTGAAGAGGAGGAAGGGGAGGACATGGCTGTGTACTCCAATGTGAAGGATATTATGGGTGAGATTTGAGGACGCTTGCTTCAAGTCTCTTTGGTCTCAGTTGTGATGGAATGATCTAATGGACTGATGATGGATTGTTATTGCAAAGAATCAATGTCCTGTAAGCAGTTTCTACCACAAAGATGTGATATTCAAATGCCAAATTCAACCTGTGGTAACTGGAACTGACCAAGACACTTCATTCCTCTACTGTGTGTGTAAGGGACTGTGCAATTCCATTAATTCAACAAAGGGTGGACTGAAATTTGGACAGTATATTTAGAAAGTGTTATTGTGTTAACGTTTCATCAACTTTCCAGATCCAGCATCCTCTCTGCTCTGAGAGCCAAAGTGTATTTTAGTTTGTTAGTTATTATTTAATGAAAATTATTATGGGCCCCTTTGGTCAGTCCAAATCCCTTCTGAATGGCCAACTAGGGCAAAGGTTTACCCTCACGTTCACCCTGTGCAGAGAAGGGGTGTCTCTTTTCAGCGTGGCTCAAGAGATGGTGAACGTTGGTCTTGTCAGCTTGGCGCTGTGTCTGACCACTTTGGTTTAGACTGACATAACACAACTATTGGATGGATTCTCACTAAAAGTTGTACTGAATTTCATGTTCCCCAGAGGATGAATTCCAATTACTTTGTTCATGTTGGGACTTTTCCTGTAGCTCTGTCATTAGGATTGCATGTGGTTTTAAGTGAAATGTGATGAGGATGGATGGCCTTGACATCTGTGTGGTTATAGTCTCATAGTCTTGTTTCATTTTCATTGAGTTTCAGCAGCAAAGAAACTCAAAGGATATACAGTATTTACATTTTTTTTAAGTCTATCTCAATACAGTACTCACATGGGAACATGTATATTGAAAGAGTTAGATCCCATCGTAAAGCAATTTCAATGGGAAAGAAGGACAAAGTCTACATCCCTGAATGCTTTCCAAATATCAATCAAAGCTAATATGAGGCTTTAGTAGAATTGAGCCAGACAAATAAAGTGTGTATCTTCCTAATTGCAGACATTTTGATCTACATATGAGGATGTGAGTATTGTTTCAAGACAGACACAAAAAAATGTGATCTCCTTAAAACTGGGATGATGTGCATGTTTTTTGGTAAAATTGTAATGATTGTTAAATTACAAATTACAGGCCGGTGTGCCGTCTTTAGTATTTGATTTGATCTGCTTTTTTAAACCGATGAAACGCTTGGCTTGATTTGTCTCTGTTGGTGTTCTTGTTTAAGAAGTCACATATTACTTCCCTTTTTAATGTGATACAGGAAATAACTTGACTCAAAATACTCACAGTGAGGATTATCTGGCACATCTTTTTAACCTGAAGCCCACTTGCTTATATTTAGGATGAAATCATTTCCTTTGTAAAAACAGTATACTATTGCACCTAAAGTGTCAACAGGAAGTTATTAGAGAAATGGTGATGCCTCATAAGGCAATATTTAAATGAATGATGACTTCTACTCATCTTTTCTGAGAACACAACTCAGAGCTGTTGCACAATAATCCATTAAACCAAAGGAACATGATGTTACAAATATAGACGTGCTTTCAAAAACGCTGCATGCAGTTTGAATTAAGATCCTTGATTTAGAAACAATGCTTTTCATGTAGGTATTTATTACACTTAAACAATGACTGGAGTTGTCTTTTTCAAATAAACTAATGGTCTACAAAACGACTAGCTTTGTCAACTGGCCAGATATTAACCAGTTACACTTAACTCACATGCACACACATTTCACTATGGACATCATGTGTTATGCATTACAATGTAGAAGGACAGTTGGTAGGTAGGATTGTTGGTTTGTTTAGATGACATTTTCTAAATGCACACATATATGGTACTTCCCCCTTTCCTAAAGTGTCTCACCCCTTCACAGTCACAAAT
>NC_048412.1:22967952-22990200 GCF_013103735.1 Etheostoma cragini | reverse complement strand
GATGACATTTTCTAAATGCACACATATATGGTACTTCCCCCTTTCCTAAAGTGTCTCACCCCTTCACAGTCACAAATATGCTCTAAAAAAGACTTATTCAGTGTCAAAGTTGCACATTAAAAACGTGACATATTTGATAAACTGTACCTGTCCACGTATTGTAGAAATTTTAGCTCTTAATATAGCAGTCTAATGAGAGCCAGCAGTGTCTAGAGAAACTTCCTGGAAGCTTGCTGTAGCACAAAGAGGGAAGAAGTACAAAAGGAAGAGGAAGAGTCAGAGCAGAAACATTCAGCAGAGACCACTGTGGAGAGAAGAGAGCAGCAGAATAAGGTAAGAAGAGGTAATAAAACATTCACCTTGTTTTTAAAAAGTATTTTTAGATTTAAAGTTTTAGAATTTCTCTTTGATTGTAAACTAAGGTGTGCATTTAACTCAGAGTTTGTGGGATTGTAGATAGAGCTGCTACAACAAAGTTTATTTAGCAGTTTTAGAACAAAAATATTACAAAGTTCTTGGAAATAAAACATTTTGTGAGACTCACAAGAAGACGTTAGCCATGTTTTCTAGTGTGAAAACAGAAAAGGTGATCATGCAACATCCTGTATTTAAATCTGTGCTGTCAACCACAGGGATGGTTCTTGTCCAGTTTCGTAACCTGAAATATTAGAATTTGTATAACGTTTGTGCCTCTAAAAGGAATAGAGACAGACTGTACCAACCACTGAATCAGGATGTTGGTTCTCATCTGGGCAACTCTACTCTTCTCTGTGAGAGACACAGGTATGCATCTTTATTATAATCTAGTCATGATACCAACATTAAAATCAAATTGTCAGCAATAATTTGCCATAGTCAATGTCCTCATAACATTCCCCTTTGCAGATAGATATGTAATTGCCTCTTGTCTTCCAACAGTAGTATAAAAAAGAAATTATTGTTGATTGATTTCCATTGTATGTTTACGCTGATGACAACATTTTGTTTAATTGGTGTATTGTCACAATGTAAATATCCTCTGTCCCTTTTTTCTTTCACTCTTTTCATTTAACAGGTGCATCAGTGGAGGGAACACCATTCTGTGATAAAGGATTCTGTATCACTCTCAGTAAAGGAGAAATAACGGCAGAGGCTGGACTCTGTGTTGTGATACCGTGTTCTTTCAACACCAGTGATGGCTTTACGCCCCAACATATAGTTTGGTACAAATGTGAACCATCCAAACAAAAATGTACTGATTCAGACATCATATTCCACACTAACAAGAGCAACAACAAAATTCAACCTGGGTTTAAAAGACGAGTGTCACTGTTGGAGCCTGATGTGAGTCAGAGGAACTGCAGCATCATCGTCAATGACATCACTGAGTCAGACTCTGGATCATATCAGCTCAGAGTTATTAGTTTACTACATAGGAAGACAGATGGATTTACATTCTCTCCAAGAACAAATGTTTCTGTTAAAGGTATGAAGAGCTACAACAAATACAAATACAGTTAA
Source organism: Etheostoma cragini (assembly GCF_013103735.1). NCBI lineage: Eukaryota > Metazoa > Chordata > Actinopteri > Perciformes > Percidae > Etheostoma > Etheostoma cragini. The sequence goes on along the minus strand of NC_048412.1, from coordinate 22,988,700 downwards.
GATGTTCATGGTGCTTTTGAACTGTACAAACATAATTGGTGTATATCGTCATAGTGGAGCTTAGGGTAATCAATAGGAACTGCTTACCTGACTTCACTCATTGACTGCTGTTCCTTTAGATCTGACCCAGAAGCCCACCGTGATGATTCTTCCTCTGACAGAGGGACAGCAGAGCTCACTGAGCTGCACTGCTCCTGGTTTCTGCTCTGGATCTGATCCTGAAATCACCTGGACGTGGAGAGGAGCAGGAGAGAAGGACTCTCACATCGCAGGAAACATCACTGATTTCAGGACTAAGAATCTGACTGCTGACACTCAGAGTCACAGCTCAACCCTGACCTTCAACTCTTCAGCTGAACACCATGGCACCAATGTCAGCTGTAAGGTCAGCTTCCCAAACAACATCACTACAGAGGAGACTGTGACTCTGAATGTGGTCTGTGAGTAAAGCATACTGAAATGTACTGTACTTACTGTGTTGAATTTTACATCATCAATTTTATTCTAGCAGGAAAATCTAGAAGAATTTAGGGGCTTTTAACACATTTAATACAGTGTATTATTTTGTCTCATAGATGGGAAGGAAGTTAAAATCACTGGTAATACAAGTGTGAAGGAGGGTGAAACTCTGATTCTGACCTGTAGTGTTGAAAGTTTCCCTCCATCTCTAATCACCTGGACAAAACTCAGCTTGAACAGAACCCTGAACAATGACACTGGAACAGCCACACTTGTCATCCCTAACGTGACGGCAGAATATTCTGGACAGTACATATGCACAGCAAAACATCAGGTCAACCGTATGATGAAAGAAGTAAACATAAGAGTGAAATGTAAGTCCTATTGTAAGTAGTATTGTTATGGGGTAACAAAAAATTCAACAGAGAACACCTTTTCCCAAATCTCCCTAATAGCATGCTAATTACCTTTCTCATGTATTGTTAACTTTGCAAAATGTAACAAAACAAAAAATGTTGGGTCCTATATTATTAGGATCTGCAACCTTTCCCGTGTTTGTCCCCTTGCCCCCCCCCCCCTCCTGTTGTCTTTCTTCTGTGTCCGTGTTTCTGTGAGAGGCTGGGCGTGGGCCAATCTGCTTACACTTACCTGCCAGTTCAATCAACCACCTCCAAGCCCTCAGCACTGATTGCAATCAACTCCTGCTGCAGTATTTTATGCGGTCTCACACTCCATTCCTTGCCAGTTTGTCGTTGTATATGAAGTGGTAAACTCTTTTTTTTTTCAACCTTTTCCTGTTTGCTTGCGCTTTTGCTCACTGCCTTTTTGGTTACCTGTTGCCTGACCTTGTGCTCTTTTTGCTTCTTTAGTCCTGCCGTGCGCTACCTGCCTGTTTGGCTGGCCCGGCCTCATTTCTGTTTTTTTCAGCCTACAATTAGACCACTGCTCACAAACCCAGGCTGCCAGGGCAGCCTCTAGCTCACCCAGTAAAAGGGTTCGCACCATGTTGGCTGAGTCCTGCAGCGGGCTGGGTTTGAATCCAACCTGCGGCCCTTAGCTGCATGTCGTCCCCCATCTCTCCCCCTTTCATGTCTATCCACTGTCAATAAAGGGAAAATCCACAAAAAAAACTAAACAAACCCAGCCAATGGTTGCTGATAATAGGCAATATAGATATTGCATTAAAGATCAGCAACCCACTCAGATCAGCTGGTGTTCTGTCTATAATGCAATGGTATGGAAATGTGTATGCAAGAATGGCTGTGTAGTCTCCTTTGTTATATTTTCATTTAGTCTTACTGTATGTTTGCTGTGTTTTTGAGAGTCTCCTTTTGCGTCTGTAGTTTTTCCAAGGATCCTAAGCAGCTCTGGTTGTGAGGTTCAGTCGGGGGTCCTAACCTGTGTTTGCATCAGTGAGGGGATTCCTTTGCCCACAATCCAATGGCCTCTGTTGAAGAACCATGCTGAGTACTCTATTATGACCAATATGTCACACCACACAGTGAATATCAGCCTTTCTGTATCTTTCAAAGATAACAACTACACCACTGTTGATTGTGTCAGCATCAGTGACGTTGGGGAAGATAAAAAGAACCTTACGATAAAAAAGGGTAAGCGTTACAAATTTAAATACCTCTCCAACTCTAGACCACTGGTCTAAGACATCCTTGCCTCATTTTATTAAAAGTAGGCAGCGGTGATCACAATTGTTTCTTTTTTTTAAAACAATTTCTCGTTCTTTTGATTCCAGATCCGTTCAAAACATTTTTCATGACTTTACATAAAAATCCACAAGTCATCATTGCATTTTTGATTGGGATACTTCTTGCAGCAACCATCTGCTGCTTGGACAGAAAGTGCCGCAGGTAAATTTTTAACAAAAGAATCTGTTTTCTTTATGTAACTGTGCTTCTTTTGACATGTGTGTTGATCAATCATAAAGGACCACACCAGCATGCTTTATACATTTCAGAGAAAATCAAAAATACTCATAAGTATTATATTGTAAAATATGTAAAACAACCGTTGTTCAAGGCATGTCTCAAACATTTTTCAATGTGTTTTTACACGTAGTATACACAAAGAATCACTATAAGGAGTATAAACTTGAATTTGGTTGATCATCACAGTTCATTTTTTCTGTATTCATTGTTATAACAGTAAGCCGGTATGCTGCCTAGCAATACGTATACCATCAATTGTTACCTGATAAGTTGAAAAAATCCAAAGAAAATGGTTAGCAGTCAGTATTAGCTTATTTGAACAAACGTTATAATGTTATATTGTTTAACTAAATGCTGGAATACATGTTACTTCGGTCATTTGTGGGCTGAATCATTAAAAATGTAAAAAGAATTTAAAATCTGATACAATTTCTCCCCAGGAAAAAACAAAAGAGCACTAGGAATGATATTGAGACTCTAGAGATGGCGACAACTGAAGCAGATCCATTGGTATTTATATCAACATAGCTGGTCATAATTATAAATTGCTGTGTTGGGTGATGATTGACAATATGCACATATGTCATGCCTAGTGTACATACAGTTGTCTGGCTTGTATCAGCTGGCAGATAATATATTGTTTCTGAAATGTACCTGACAGATCAATGCTGGTCATGCAGTGGAAAATGAAGAAGCCAATGACCAAGAGTCAGCTGAAGGGAGAGCCGAGGCTGCTGACCAACCAGCCGCTGGCGTTGACATGGAACCAAAAGAGGTGGAATACTCTGACATTGACTTCCACTTGTTGAATAGGAAGAGTCCAGCAGGGGCAAATAATGCACAAGAGACCACAGAGACAGAGTATGCTGAAATTAAGAACAAAGAAATGGAGGAGAGACAAGACAATGGTGGAGAGGGTGGTGAAATGTTGGAGGGCAATGAGGAGGAGGTGATGATGAGGGAAGATAAGGAGGCACAAGAGTGTATGTCAGCAGAGGAGGGAGGAGGGGATGAGATAGTTTACTCTAATGTGAAAGAAATAATGGAAGAGACTTAAACAGTTAAAGAAACAGACAGATGTTACATAGAGGTGCATTTAAAGGGATCTGGGCAGAAACAATGTGGGATGGCAGAGGGGATTGATTTATGTGTGTGAGTTCTCTCATATTTTCTGATGTGATGGTTTCTCATTTGAATGTCTATTGTAAATGACAATCCTGTGTGTGGTTTTTACCACAGCATTGGTTTTTACCATTATTCCATTCTAACTACAGTATCAGGTGACAACAATGTTTATGTACAAAGTATTTAATCCACCCATATCGCAGCTTTACCTTGCCAATCCTACATCAAGCCACTCAAAACTCAAAACAAAACCCCACTAAAAAAGTGGAAACCTTTTGTGTGCAAAAAAAGCTTTAGCATCTCTTTGGCATCACACAATTTATTAACACTGTATCAGCTATAATTAACAGCTTTATGTACAAGTTTAGCTTTTCATTACTTTTAGACAATATGTTATTATTCTGAAATAAATAAAAACTGCTGAAATTGTATTTAAATAAACTAAGATCTAATGTGTCATCTTTTTCACCTTTACTTTTTACAGGCAAGCCATTAAGAACAAGTTGTTGTTTACAATGGCTGTCTGTGGGGACCAAAAGGGAAGGAAGTCTAAGAATTAAAACGCATTAGACATGCATACAGTTTGAAAAAAAATTGAAACTAACAACTAAAATTGGCAGTACTGTGAAGATACCCTGTTGGAATATACAAGATTTCCTTGTGTCCTTTGTTTTTAGAACTGTAATTAGATTGAGTTGTTCCAAACAAGCTTCTGCTATAATCAAGCACCCAAACAAAACAAAACAGAAAATCAAACTGCAAATTACTGTCCACATCAGCACCTGCATTTGTTTCTATTGGGAAACAGATTACTTGTCCTTAAAAAGACATTAACCTAACTCTCAATGCTAAGAGTGAGCAGGAAGTTTCCTGCACAGAAAACACTTTTTGTAGGATTAGGTACAAACTTTGAGCTTTCAGTGCATACAAAGGTGTCTCAACCTCTGACACTATCTTGTGTACCAGTTCTGCAGTTCATGTTTAAAATGCAGACATGTATAGCAACTGGCATTGGCCGAATATAGGCATAGTCATGTAGCACACCATAAGAAAAAGGAAGTTATGAGACTAAAAATACAAAAACTGTCATGTTTTTTTTCTGTTATGTTTTGAACAGTACAGTAAGTATTGTGCATAAAACGGCAAAGGAAATTGAAATAAATTGAAATAAACTATATTGGACAAACAAGTATTCAGTTCAAACTTAATGAGTCTATATAACATCTGCACAAAAAAGATACCATTTGTTCATTTCTCAAAATTCTTTTCCTCAATGTTTGTGCAATTGCCACAAACTTCCTCTTTCCTAATGGTTTTGTATCAGTTCGGTCCTGAAAGATGTACAAATTCAACAAAAAATTTCCTTTTCTTTCAAAATTTGGTGCAGAAGGCACGAATTCCCCAAATGATATATGATGTGTGTGTAATACAAATTGCATTAAATTGTGGTGCAACAAGAAGAGCAACAACGATTTGCATTTTTTGCACAAAGATGGAAGAGGCAGTGCTGAGAGGAAGAGTCAGTTTAGAGCAGATTCACACGGCTGACAGCCCCGGATGTGAAGAGACCAAGACAACAAGAAAAAAAAACACAACATATACCTCATTTGATTTTGTATGTATTTCTAAATTAAATCTATTGAAGTGAATAATCATGCTGCGTTTAATACATTTCTTGTTTACATCATTGTCTTTGGCCTACACATCGCAGAAACCACAGATAGGTTCAGAGCTGCAGCCAGGGGAGTAAAATGAGGCCCTGGGGAAAGTAGTAATCAAATTTATTCTTCAGCACAGAATAGGCGAACAGACAACATCCTGTATTAATGTTTGTGCTGTCAGCTGTGGAGTTGTTTCTGGTCCAGTTTGATCAACTAAACTTCCTGTATGGTTATTTTTGTATGAAGTCTTTGTGATTGTGTAAGAGTTTGTCCAGTGGAGGGAGAGTGTCTCAATCATCGAATCTGGTTGTTTGTTCTCATCTGGGCTTCTCTGCTCTTTGCTGTGAGAAGCAACAATGCTAATGCAGGTGTTGTGTGCAGCTTTATTGCAATCACATTTTGACACATAAAAATCTACTCTAATCTACTGATATTAAATGTCCTCATACATGTTTCCTTAAATGCTCCAGAATTGCAGAAACAGTTATTCACCAGCTTCTAAAAAGCTCTTATGAACCACACACTTTACTGTTTGGCATAAATATTTACCATTTGAGTTGTATAATCATTTGTTTACCAAATATAAATCCATGAAAAAAAATTATAAACCTCCGAAATAATTATTGTGCATGCTTAATGTACTCTACTCAGTTTTACTCAGAGAGGAACCTGAAACCATGACTGCTGAATACCATATCTGTATCGTGCATCAGGAAACAAATATCGGTCAAACACTGCCACAAACAGCATTGTTTGGCCTTTCATACAGTAGGTTCAGCAGCATTACAGTAAAAGTCTCTCTTCATTTGTAGTAGATGCATTATCAACAACTATATACTCTGTTCCTAATTGTCTTTGTGTGTGTATTTACAGTTGCATCTCAAGGAAGAGAGTGCTCATAAAATGGATTCTGTGTCACCCTTAGTGAAGCAAAAATAACAGCAGAGGCTGGACTCTGTGTTGTGATACCATGTTCTTTTACCACTTATGCTGGCCTCATTCAGAAAAATGCAGTTTGGTACAAATGTGATATTACTAAACACAACTGTACTAAATTAGACATGACACCAAATTTCAAATTTGGTCAAATTTGGTCAAATTTGACCCGAGGACAACATGAGTGTTAAGATATCGTGCTCTGACCAGCAAAATCAGCTTATTTAACTGTTTAACATTTAAACTGACTATAGCCATGGGTCCTGAACAACTGCATAATTGCGTTATTTGATCAAATAAAATCTCTTAAAATTTTTTGTCTTAAATATGTGAAGAAATCTGAAATGGCAAACAACAATTATCTTTATTCAAGAGTAGCAGTCATTCAAAAGACATTGTTACAACAAAATCAGATGACATGTAAACACATTGTGCGTACAAACGCTCACAATTTAAAACTCTGTAAAAACAAACAGAAATGTGGAAAGTACAATTTGTTGTTTTCAGACTCAACTGTGGTGTAACTGTGCAGCCAGCTGGCAACCTCAGGGAGTCACTGCAGTAAGATTTCACAGTTGAGAGAGTGTGAAATGAGTGTTGAGTGAAGGAAACCCCCTTTTTACATTTATTTTATATAAAGCATTTATTTGATAAATCATTTGAGCAGTTTTGAGCACTGCAAAAACAGTTTGCAGCTGAGTGTATGTCTACAAATTATAGTGTGTATATAAGCATTACTGGTTTCTTGGCTCCAACTAACAGAGGACCTGTGCACACCTTTGACTTAGCAAGACTTGTCTTGCTGATCAAACACTTTTGTTTAAAAACAAAAAAGAATTCACTTGCAAATGCATTTTTTGCTGTCACAAAAACAGGAAATCATTGTGTGAGAGGATGTGAGCCTAAAACGGCATCTAAAACCAGGTGTTGGGTGTTTTTCATAGTTTCCAAGAAAAGAAAGCAAGACTCTACAGCCTGGCTCCTAGGTCACATACTGTACAGTATACACTCATCCCTTAACGTTATTACTCTGTTCCACTTTATTAGGCATATGTGGGAAAACCAAGAATTAATGTACAAATTTAACAATAAAGGGAAACATATTTCCGATTTTTGGTGTATCAACATTAAAGAAGGGAGATGCCCACATTCAATAAACAATCTCTTTGCAGGTTCTGTGTATCAACAGTGTTCATACTTAAAGTACAAATTAGGTAGTCCTGTCAGGATTTGTGGCTGGAACCCAGAAGCAGACAGAGACACAGCTTGAAGTTTTAACACAGTTTATTTCTGAATTGGAGAACGTAGCAGAATGGACTGGTGGGTGAATCCTCTCAGGTGACAGAGCAGGTGGTGAACACCGGCAGGGATGACGAGACATTCAGGGCTGGTGATTGGCAGGTAGAGAATGGCATCAGCAGGCAGGTTCAGTGACAGCAGAACAGAGTGCTATTCCACAAGCTGCCTGTCGCAAGCTGCACTGTGAGAGAGGAGAAACAGAGCGAGCAGAGGAGAGGGAGAGTAAAAAGAGAGAAGGCTCCAGGAAACCCCAGCCTTTCACTTCCCCACTTGCGGCTTCGTGACAGGTCTTTTAATTCACCAAGAGTTTATAATAAAATCTAAAGTAAAAGTCAAGTAAAAATACTCCCTTATGTCGTTAAAGTTGAGTGTAGAGGGAGATGAGTTTTTATAATCCTTTCTTGGATAACAAGTTATTAGTGAATATTTGCTGTGTATTGAGAATAAAGCAAGCTGAAAAAGTAAAAGTTGTTGTAACAAATTATTTGTTTTTATCTCTTTATTTTAACATTTGTTTGCATCTTTATGTATGTGCTTGTGAATGTAAGTAAGGGGTATTCATGGAAGAAAATGTTTTTGCATACACACACGGTGTGCATGAATGTGCTTCAGGTGATTGTGGATTAAGACTGAGCTAACAGGATTAGATGTTCCACTAGCTAGACATACACCTTTAAATAGATCAACCTGACGCCGCTGGTCCTTCAGAGCTGCAGAAGAATCAACATTTGACAACTTGGAACACATATTTCAACCACAGGGCTGCTTCTCTTCCAGATCTGTAGGTGAGTGTGTGCAGGATTTAGTTTAAATTGAAACGTTGCCTTGCCAGAAAGTCAATAGATGATTGGTTTAAATGGACCATGTAAACCGTCAGCTGAGGTTTAAACATGATGTACACCAGTGGTGAATGAGCAGGTTTCCTGTGACACTAGATATATAATTTACCTTTGGATTTCTTCTCGGATTATGTTACAAGTTTACTATTGAATTTTATTAATGCGATAGATGCCATCGTGTCTATTGTTACACTTACCAGTATTATAAATTAGATTGGTTTTAATGCTTTGTCTTTTATTAATTCTTAGGTATTTATGGTCTTTCTGGCCTTTTCTATAACCAAGTTACGCAATCTTTATCTTTTTACAGAAATGGCGGATGTTTTCAGAAGCCTGAGCCTCCTAGAGACCCTAAAAGAGTCTATAGAGCTCAATAAGTTATCAGATGTCAAGGATGCAGTGGAAGATCTCCTGATCAGCAGGATCAACCTAGCTGTGATGGGGGGCCGTGGGGATGAAAAATTTGCCTTTATAAACTCCCTCCGTGGCCTCGGCCCTGGGGAAGACGGAGCAGGTCCGTCTCCATTATTTGTTGCCCCAGAGGAATTGGCAGTTTACCCAAATCCTAAACACCCTGACTTTCGCCTGTGGGATCTGCCACCTGCTCCATCCGCCTCTCCATTTGAACCCGAAGGATACATGGATAGAGTTCAATTCTCCCGCTATAATGCCGTCTTAATGACATTCACACAGACGCCCGACCCCAACAGTGTGGACGTGTTCTTGGATGCCCGGTCACAGCAGCGGCAAATAGTGTACTTTATTCTCTTAGCTTCAGCAAAAGACACAGAAAAAAGCCTTGAAGAAAAGAGGAAAGCCAGTCTGGAAATGCTGACATCTCAGGGTGTGACACTGCCTAAAATCTACCTGGTGAGACCCTCCACCCTGGAGAACCTTGACTTCCCTGGCCTGTTGGAAGACATGAGAGGAGACCTTCCAGAGATCCGAGCCCATGCCCTTCTCTTGGCTCTCCCAACACTTACCTCCACCCTGGTCACTAAGAAAAAGGAAGCATTCAAAGCACTGGTATGGGCAGCTGCCTCGCTATCTGGTGGGGTGTCTACTATTCCTGTTCCCTTTGTAGCCTCCATGGTGGACTCAAGTATCGCAGTGCGGATTCTAACCAAAGCACAATTATCTCTGTGCCTGGACGATGATTCGGTCGAGCGACTGGCCCGACATCGGGGCATGGAACCAACAAGACTTAAAGGGCTGCGAACTTGTGTATTGTCAATAGAGGTTACTAAAAGTGAAGTGAAAAAGCGTCTGGCAGCGGCAGAAAAAAACTTGGCCACGGTTTCATCTAAGCTGGTGGAGATGGCGATGCCCGTTCATGCCCGTTCTGCCAGCCGCTCCTTCTCTGCCATGCTGCAAGCATTAAACTGCGCCATGGATGAAATGGCCGCTGATGCTGAGAAGATAGTGGCTGTTGCTCTTGGGAAGGCGAAGTGAAATCAAATGGTTTTTTTCTTTGTGTAAGGTTTCCTGTTTAATGTGTGATTTACCTTTTATGTTTTGGGATATAAGAAAAAACACAATTTATACAAACTTCTGAAATATTTTGATATGTTTTCACACTTTTGAATGCGCTAGAAGTACCAAAGAACATGTAAATAGATGTCAAATACTGTAAGCTGCTAAGTGCCTGTAAAAAAGAAAACCCGGAACAGATGCTTTCATTATAAAAAAAAAAAACAGTCAATAGAGGAAGTGAGAGGGTGTTGCAGGCATACTATAGCCAGCAAGTTGAAGGAGAAAACCGTATCATCTTCATCAACTATTAAAGATGAAGTTCTCTGGCTTGCACAATTGGCCATGCAAATTTTACAAGATTTTAGTTGAACTGTGAAAACTTCCTTTATTTTTTTCTCACTCTTACTTTATGAAGGATGGTAAGTGCTATGGACTGATGTAAGTGAATCTTCTGAGGTAAGAACAAGCTTAATTTTTTATAGAAAAAAAAAAATAGTTCCGCTATTTGACTGCCTAATTAAAAAACGTAATCTCTGTACGTGAAGGTTCCATGTCTGTGAAGGTACCATGTTTGTGTCTAGAGACATTTTAGGTTTCTAAATAAGTATACCATGGCATTTGTAAGTGACGGATTTGCTTTATATTGAGTTTTTAAAAACACTTTTATTTTTGTCAATATTATGCATAGATTTTGGGGGATGAATGACCCAAATAAAGGCACTATAATGTTTTCACTCTAAATATTCTGTGGTGTAATATCAGTCTTCTTTAAATGACAAGCAGAACAAAGTGATTTAAACAAACAGTTGATGCAGAATAAAGACAATGACCTCTATGTAATTTTTTAGGAACTGTAAGAAATAGAAACTGATCCTGTAATTGGAAGCCTAAAAATGTATCAAGACACAATAATTACAACTACATTGCAACAAAACATTTAATCTCAACATTTTGTTTTGGTCTTTTTCCTTCAATATTTTTCTTCTGAAACATTAATGTACTGCTATTTGTTCCAGAAAAGATATATTTTGCAATTCTGGAGAATTCCCAACAATCATGAAATGAGAAAGAAATAGCAGACTATTCAAACAACTCCATGAAAAGAAAAAAAGAGGAAGAATCTTGTATCTGCATAAGTACTTTAAAGTATGTATGTAAATATATATGACGTCCAATATCAAACACATTTTAATTATCTCATTTTATTTATCTATTTGTTTCAGTTATTGAGATTTAGTGCCACATGAAAATGACGGCTCTGGCAGTTGGGTGGTTGGTATTTCTGGCTCTGATAACAAGTAGGAATTTTCATATTCCACTATGATAATGTTCTTTTAACAACATTTGCATGAAGGCGATGTACATAACCTGACTTTTACATCTGTGTTTTTACCACCACAGATTGTCTCTCGTCATGCCCCTTCACACTAGAAGAGAATAACCTGACAGCCATGGAGGGTTCCTGCATTGAAATCAAATGCACAGTCACACGTTATGTTGATGTTAAAGATGCACACTGGTTTTGGATAAAGAATCCAACTTGGCATGACATGGTTTTGACTGGCACTGTTATTTACAGCACAGATGAATCAGTGCGTCGTGTCAATTCAGACTTCGCAGCTAGAGTTAAATATACCGGCTCACCTCCAGATTTAAGTTGGAACAATGCTCTTCAACCAGAGCTGTGCAGTATTTTAATCTGCAACCTAAACAAAACTGACAGTGGAGATTATGCTTTCAGATTTGTAGGAAAAGAAAAATGGATAACTAAACCAGCGGTGATCCTCACAGTTACAGGTAAGTACATAAATCAAGAGTGCTGAAAGACATTTTCATGATATATACCAATAAAATTAGTTATGCAAAAATTAAGAGATAAGCTCGTCTGGAGGCAAAAATTATGAGATCGGTTGAGTTAAAATTCAAAATGATTATCGTAAGAAACGCATTTTAAGAATTATTATTTGAGAAAAATGTATAGGGTTTTGATCATACCCATAATAAATTTGTCAAGGACTAGCTAAGTCTTTCATATCACAGTAACTAGTAGTCCATTATATTTGCATGGTTAAGGTAGAAAAACTAAGAATTAATATATATTGAAAACATGTATTCATTCCATACTGTATTATTAATGTTACTAATTTACTAACACTGACTATTCAGCACACTCATTTTATTTCTCTTAAAATTATCTTATTTTCACGTTTGCAGAAAATCCATGCCCGATCACTTTTGAGAAACCAGCAGCTGTGAAAGAATCGGGCATGTTAACACTCACATGCTCCACTTCAAGTTCATGTCCTTCAGAGCTACAAATTGGAGGTTTGACGGAACAGTCCCTAACGCCTCCACTAAGAAACAATGAAAAAGAGAAAAGCACCACCGTCAATCTAACAGTCAGCTGGAAGGACGATGGGAAGGAGTTTTCATGCAAAACACATGATAACAAAGACAAATATTTGATTCAAAATATCAGTGTAACTGTTGAATGTAAGTAATGATGTAAATCATAACGTTGATGTCATGTCTTACTGGGGTCATATTGAGCTTACTACTGATATGAAACCAAATTTGTAATCTGTAATCTAAATGTAAATTAAGGGTTGGACCTGCACACAATTAACCCTTAACAGTTAATAGTTCTTTTACAAATACAAACAAAAATTAGACAGAGCAACAGCAGTTTGTGTCTTTTAAAGGCAACTAATCAGGTAAATCCAAAAAACTACTCAAACAAACTAAGAAGCAAACAACAGTGCTACAACAAAGCAATAACAACAAGAAAAAAGAAAAATAAATAGATAAATAAAATGACACTGACATAACTTAGGGAAAGAAAAATAAATATGTGGTTGGTTTAGTCTGGTCTTAAGCTTGCTACTATGCTGTATCAAGTGGTGATGTACATTAGTGTAACTTCATGTTTCATTGAAAAATAACTTCAATTTTTCAACTACACGTCTGTTATCTGTTGTATTAAAGTATACTCATCTAGCCTATATTCACGTAGATTACCTTTGCTAAACTCATAGTGTGGCTATTTGTTAAATCACCTAAAGTTCCGCTTTAAACTAAATGGGACTATAATCATTCAGTATATTGAATTATATATAATTTAGTATGCATAATTATTTGCCATAAATAATAATAATAATCTATTGCTGTGAGTTGACTGATTTCCCTGACTTTATTTAATTTGTTGACACAGATGCTCCCAAAGACACCTTGGCTGAAACAAGCTCTCAAATAGTTAAGAAAGGACAATCTGTAACTCTCACTTGCTCCGCCAAAGGAAATCCTGCCCCCACCTTTACCTGGTTTAAAAATAAACAACACGCTGGGGAAACAGGGGCAGAATGGATAATCACATCAATTGAGGAGTCACAGGATGGAGAATACCATTGTGAAGCTACAAACAAACATGGGATAACGCCATCAAACCCAGTCACTATTAATGTCCAATGTGAGTACTTCCTGTTTTTAATTGAATTCTTTAATTTGGGTATTGTGATTCTCTATTTTAACCCCTGTAATACTGATGTGTGTTTTTATGTTTTTCTATAGTATAAGCGAAACAATAACCTTTTTTAAAAACTCTGTTTTCATTTAATATATATACTATAGCATTCTTAGTGAATAGTAATTGATCAGCCTAAAGAAATAATATGTTCTGTTTCAGATCTTCCCGAAGTTGAGGTGAATTCCTCTGCTTCTGTAGTTAAACAAGGGGAAACAATAACTTTGACATGTATCGTGAAAAGAAGCAAACCACCACCTGGCACCTACTCTTGGTTTAAAGATGGAAAAGCTGTTTGTCAGGAACAAACATATGTTGTTAAAAGAATCCAGCCTGAGAACAGTGGCTTGTACACATGTAGTGCCACCAACACTGTGGGTACTGGAAAATCAGGGTCACTTCAAATTAAAGTTGAATGTAAGTTTCACAGCTCTTCGTGCTACATGTTTGTCAGAGACTGCATCAACATGGAAAGCATGTTAATAATATGTAATTATTTCTTCCTTCCAGATGCCCCAAGGAAGACATCCATCAGTCCTGTTGTTACAGTGAAAGTTGGTAGCTCCCTTCAATTTACTTGTATCACTGATGCCAACCCTGCACCGTCGAGTTACTCCTGGTACCGTTACAACATAAAGAAACAGATTGACTCCTCAAAGTGGTCGTCCAAGAATTCTAAAGAAAACGTGCTATATTTGGCCAAAGTAGAGAGAGCCGATGAAGCATGTTACATTTGCAACGCCACCAACAAGATCAATACTGGAGACAACAGTGAGCCAGTGTGCATACAAGTACACTGTAAGTAATTGTGGTATGCTGAAAATCTTCTGTGACATTTAAGTTCCTCTCAACCTTTACTTCAAGTTTGAATGTTACAAAAATCATTATTTACATCTGATTGACCCTTGACTTGGAAAAAAATCTTTTTTTTTCTTCTTTTTTTGTTTATTTATTCATGTCTTTCAAAGGCAAATCATTTGCTAGTTGGATGAAAAGTTGGAATCAACTGTCATATCTGTCCGGTAAATATGAGGCTGGAGCCAGCAGCCGATAAGCTTAGCCTTGCATAGGATTGGAAAGAGGTAGCCTGACTTTATTCCAACAATTATAAATTTTTAAGCTAGAACTCACAAATCAACACATATATCATTTGTTTAATCCATACAAAAAAGGAAGTGGAAAGAGACATGAATTTACTCATAGTCCAGTTATAATATAGTTGCCGCTCAAGTAATTTCTCACAGCCAAGAAATAGTGTTGCACAAAAGCAAATGCAAAAAGTTAACTTGTCATTGTTAGACTTCAGTTTTTTATACGGATTAATCAAATTGGACATAATGTGCATTAATGAGGATTAGAGATGCTAGTTGGCAAACTAAGATACCTTTGGACAGAGCCAGGCTAGCAGTTTCCATCTGTGTTATACTAAGCTAACATGCTTCTGGTTGTAGCCATGTATTCAATAGACATATGTGAGAGTGCCAAACTCTTAAGTATGTAAAGGAACACGCAGACTTAGTCGGACTTTGGCTTATTCACCGTATTACCCAGAGTTAGATGAGCCCATACATTCCCTTCTCCTCTCCATGCGTTGTAAGACATTGTCTGACACACCGCCTGAGGCTAGCGTGGGGGCGTCAGACATACAACACGCACGGAGATGAAAAGGGTGTGTATGGAGTCATCTAACTCTGGGAGATACGCTGAATAAGCTACAGTCCCAATAAGTTTCAGGACAGAAGTTGTTTTCCTGTTTATAGACTTAACAGTTCCTGTTCATAGAATTGTCATGCAACATCCAAAATGAATGAATTCTCCTGAAAATCACACAGCTGCTTTCTCTCTACAGATCCTCCAACTGACCCCACGCTGGCTATGAATACTGAGCTCAATGAAGATCAGCTCATCACCATCAACTGTACTGTTGAAAGCTTCCCACCATCAACACTCGCCTTGACAAGGACTTCCAAATCAAAACCTCAGTCCAAAGAATGTTTTTTCCCTCAACCTTGGCCTTCTAACACTCTTCACCACAAATTCAATGTGACTTCCACTCACGCAGGAGTTTACACCTGCATGGCGACAAACAGCGAAGGTTCAAAGACAAGCAGACCAAAAACATTGGTGGTAAAATGTGAGTGATATAGCCGTGCATTGTCTTTTTCCAAACAAATCATCAAGACCAAAACTTTGCAAAAAGTAGATGTGAAATCATTTTGATTACATGTCTAGATTTTTTGGTACAATAGTTTAGTTAAAGTACAATTTTGAGGTACTTATGTTTCACTTCCATTTTTGGCCACTTTATGCCCCTTTTTATTTTTTTTAAGTGCATTTTCCTGCTAAAACTATGACTGCCTGACTTACTTTCTTAGAATGGTTTATTTATACTACAAAGTATTCTACTTTTACTTAAATCTCTATCATTTGTCCACCACTGAGTAAAATGTAATAAATTAAAAAAACACCTTGAGATATAATGCACCACAACCACAAACTGCCCTCAAAGATTATAATTTACATCCGCTTTTCTCCCATCCAAAATTGCGTTTTGGATTGTATTATACAGCTCATAAGTTTACATACCCATGCTGAAGTTGACTAGAAAGAGGAATAAAAAAAAAATCTTTTTGAAATTGATCCTAATGTCTTAGTTAAATGTTCTTTGTGAATGAATAATGTATAGTAAATAAATAAAATTGTATTCCTTAAAATACAGGGGGCACAAATAAACACAGCCCTGTGTTAAATTCCCATAGAGGCAGGCAGTTATTTCATGGATCCAGGATACTACACATCCTGATAAAGTTCCCTTGACCTTTGGAATTAAAACAGCCCCATATCATGACACACACTACATACCACACTCCAGCATACCTGGAGATTGGCATGGGGAACTTTCCATAAGATCATCTCTCAATGCAAATCAAACCAGCAACTAGGATAACTGCAAACAAAAAAACATGCCAATCTCTAGTTATGATGAAGGGTATGTGATGATGGGGGGTTATTTTAATTCCAAAGACCAAGGGAACTTTATCAGGATGCATAATATGCGGGATCCATGAAATAACTGGCCTTTACTAATAAAATATCTGCCTGCCTTTATGGGAATTTAACATTGGGGTGTGTATACTCATGCCCCTTTATTTTTATTTTATTTTTTACAATGCATTATTCATTCACAAAGAAAATTGGTGTCCTATAAGGTTGTATTTTTCCTGTTGTTTTTAATTAAGGCATTAAGCTCAATGTCCAAAAGATGTTTTTTATTCTTCTTTTTAGTCAACTTTAGCACGGGTATGTAAACTTATGAGCACAACTGTACAGGTGTGCATGTTAAGTTGCTCTCATGTTTATAAAGTCAGTCACCTATATGGACAAAGACTTACCTGGAATGGCCCTCATCTAAATTTAAATGTGTGCAATTATATTATTATTCACAGCACAACAGTTTAATATGTTTATGCTATAACTCACTATGTTTAGATCTGACTCTTCTCTTTTTGATAAATGCAGATCGTCCCAAAAACGTGACTTTAAAAGCTGAGCCTGCTCTCGTTGTGAATGAAAACAAGTCGTTGACGTTACGTTGCATTGCCCAGTCCCACCCACCAGTGACCTCCATCACCTGGATGAAGATGAATGATGGGAAGAGTGAAATCCTCCGGAAAGGCCAGACTTTCATTCTGACTTCAGTCAGGCCTTCTGACAGCGGGCTGTACAGCTGTGCAGCCAGTAATGATATTGGAACTGGAAACTCACAGAAGGCTGAGGTCAAAGTCAAGTGTGAGTATACCGGTGCACTCAGGGCAGTGTACACATTAACTAGGAGATATTACATTACAGATTATTGTAAATATTGTAAATACAGATTGAGCTGTCCAAGAGCAGTACGGTTTTCACGCATAAAATTGTGTTTGTGTTTCTCACCAAAACGCTTGTATACCCACAAGTCAACGCGGTTAATGTTGAATCCTTTGTCATTTGCAATGTTGATTTTCGGGATTATTTAAATCTAATGACATGTTTTATTTCATGGCGCAGTACTCTTACAAACTGTCAATAACTGAAGTAACCTGTAATCTTTCAGGAATGTGCATTGCAAAAAAAATGTTTCAGTTCTAGTAGATGTTAAAATCTTTCTTTAAATGTGATGTAGACAATAATTGTTGGTCGACAAAGCGCTTACAGAAGCCACAATGTTTTTTAGAAAACGACCACTGGGGGATGCCAAAAGAAAAACTTACAATTGTACGCAGAGTGGCTTTTGAGTATATTTTCATTTGTGCTGTCATTCCTGCATGATCTTTGAACACTCAGATGTCAAGTAAATCATTTTATATTTCTGTATTTAAAATGTTCCTGCTTAGATGCTCCAAAACACACCAATATCACGAGAGCACCAGAGCAGCAGGAGCCTGACGGAACGAGATTTGTCGAGCTGAGCTGCAGTAGTCACAGCTATCCCCCAGTCACGCAATATTCATGGTACAAGATAAAGGCTGAGGAAGGGGATGAGAAAGTGTCTGACCGTCAGAGCTACACAGTACATTCAAACCAGCCAGGAGGCTACTACTGCATCGCCAAAAATGAAATAAATCAAAGAAAGTCTGACCCAGTTCATCTGTTTGACCGTGAGTTCAAGTCCTCTTGCCTGAATGTGTCCTCTGTATTACTTTTGAAAGGGAGACATGCTAAAGGTATTATGCAATCAGATGTGCCAAAATGCGTTTCCTCTGATAAAACCACAGCAGTTTGAAACTATGCTACTTGTTCACACATATGTGTCTATATACTGATGTTCTGTCTCTTTTAACCACAGGAACATTGACAAAGGCCCTGTACATCTTTCTTTTTCTTTTTATCCTTTTCATAATCATTGCAATTGTCGTATTCTACAGGTAAAGTAATATAAATACATTTATCATAATATTTGGCGTGTGTCATTGGCATGCATAACCACTGTTATGTCCCTTTTATGTTTTTGGACGTAGGAAGAAGAAATCAATTCAACAAGGAACTACAAACACAGCGACCGGTTTTGGTTTTCTGGTAATGACTCATTTGTTCAACTCATTCTACTTCTTTGTTGAACATATGTAGACAAAAATGACTCTTTTTTTGTGTGTGTGCGTGTATGTGTATGTAAACAAATTCAGGGTTGGTGGAATGACGCCAGGAGGAGAAATCGAATGAACGACCACTGTATGGCAGGACCTTTTAGGAGCAGAGATGACCTCTTGTCAGACCAGCCACGCCATCCAAATGGCCAACGATGCCAGCCTCGTCCAGACAGGACGTAAGACAGCAGCCACACACGCTGTCCTCACCCGGGACAAGGCACACTCTGTAGGACAGAGAGCTGCATGTTGCTCCTCATGCTGGAGTCAAAGCATCCATTTAAGATCCTTCAGACATGAATGGCACAATGAGTCTTCCCTGTCAATTTTTACAGTCAGTCACTGAGTATGAATGCTTTTGTTTTTGTTGTCATCATTCCACAGCCCTGCCTCCAACATCAGCAGTGTTTACTGTCTTGTGAATCCGCCCTCCGGAAAACAAGTGGGTCAAGCAATTTTTTTCCTAACATATTATACTAAGCCTTTTTTTCTTTTTCTTTTTTTTTACAGTTTTCAACATTCAACTGTTTTCAACATACAATGACTTTAAAAAAACAAATTTCACATACTACACTATAATTTTTTTCACGCACATACTATGACTTATAAACCTTTTTCATACTTTCAGCATACTGTACTATGCTACGACTTTCTTGACATGCTCTACTTTGACTTTTTTCGACATAAAGTACTGTATACTATGACTTTTTAAAAACTTTTTTCAACATTCTATACTAAGACTTGTTGACACACTATGATTTTTTAAACTTGGACATAAACTATGGGTTTTAAACTTTTATTGATATGCTATGACTTTTTTACTCTTTTTTGAGTTATTGTACTACTTTACTTTTTTCAACACACTTTTTTTTAACCTTTAACACAGTACTACTACTATGAACTTTTTTGAAAATAGGCCTACTATACAATAACTATTTGGACTTTTTTAACATACCATGCTATGACTTTGTTACGTTTTTCAGAAATACTGACTTTCTTTCAATATTTTTGACATAATATACTGTAATTATACTATGACTTTTTTGACTTACTATACTATGACTTTTTTGACTTACTATACTATGACTTTCTTAAAACGTTTTTTTATGGGATACTATACTATGACTTTTTATACCTTTTTTCGACAAACTGTACTACGAATTTTTATAACTTTTTTCGACATTTTTTTCGACATGCTATGACATTTTGTTTTACATACTAAACTATGATTTCCATAAAACTTTTTTATCACATAATATACTATGACTTTTTAAACCTTTTATTCAACATACTATACAATGACCTTTTTCAACACTTAATTGACATACTATACTATGAATTTTTTGACATACTATGGTATGACTTTTTTTAAACTTTTTTCGACACACTATACTATGACTTTTTCGACATACTGTACTATGACTTTCTTAAAACGTTTTTAGATCGCACACTATACTATGACCTTTTTGACATACTACACTGTGACTTTCTTAAAACGTTTTTTAGTGCATTCTATACTTTGACTTTTATTAAAACTTTTTCAACATATACTATGACTTTTTTTCAACACTTTTTCAACACACTAAACTATGACTTTTTTCACAAACTATTCTTTGACTTTTTTGACATACTATACTATGTCTTTTTTAAACTTTTTTCGAAATACTGTGACATTTTTTGACATACTATCCTATGATTTTCTTAAATGTTTTTATTAATTACATACTATAGTATGACTTTTTTTTTTACTTTTTTCGAGATACTATACTATGACTTTTTTTACTTACTATACTGTGACTTCCTTTAAATGTTTTTTTATCGCATGCTATACTATGACTTTTTACCTTTTTTCAACATACTGTAGTATGACTTTTTTTAAAACCTTTTCAACATATTATACTATGAGTTTTCAATTTTTTTTTCAACAAACTATACCAAGACCTTTTACATTTTTTTTTGACATACTATATTACGACTTTTTTTCAACATACTTTACTTTTTTTTTATGATTTTTTTTTACTTTTTGCAAGATACTATACCAAGACCTTTTTATACTTTTTTTGACATACTATACTATGACTTTTTTCAACATACTTTACTATGACTTTTAAAAAACTTTTTTTGACATATTATACTATAACTTTTTTAAACCTTTTTTCGACATACTGCACTATGACTTTCTTAAAACGTTTTTTATCGCATACTGTACTATGACTTTATAAATCTTTTTTATAAACTAAACTATGACTTTTTTGACATACTATACCATGAGTATACTTTCTTAAAACTTTTTTTTTATCGTATACTATACTATGACCTTTTCGACACACTATATTATAACTTTTTTCACTTACTGTACTATGACTTTCT
>NC_048412.1:22921949-22967852 GCF_013103735.1 Etheostoma cragini | reverse complement strand
CTTTTTCGACATACTATACTATGACTTTCTTAAAAAAAAATTTTTATCGTATACTATACTATGACCTTTTCGACACACACTATACTATGACTATTTTGACTTACTATACTAGGACTTTCTTAAAACGTTTTTAGATCGCACACTATACTATGACCTTTTCGACACACTATACTATGACTTTTTGAATTACTATACTATGACTGTCTTAAAACGTTTTTTTATCGCATACTATTCCATGACTTTTTAAACCTTTTTTCGACATACTGTACTACCATTTTTTTTCAACTTTTCTCGACATGCTGTACTATGACTTTTAGAAAAAAAAAATTGACATACTACACTATGACTTTTTTTCAACACATTTTTGACATACTATACTATGACTTTCTTAAAACTTTTTTTATCGCATGTGTATATTTTAAAACTTTTTTCGACATACTATACTATGACTTTTTTCAAAACTTTTTGACATACTATAAAGTTTTTACTTACCATACTATGACTTTCTTAAAACGTTTTTTATAGCATACTATACCATGACTTTTTGAAACCTTTTTTTGACAAACTGTACTACGATTTTTTTGAACATGCGATTACATTTTGTTTTACATACTATACTATGATTTTCATAAAACTTTTTTATCACATACTATTCTATGACTTTTTTAAACCTTTTTTCGACATACTATACTATGACTTTTTAAACCTTTTATTCAACATACTATACTATGACTTTTTTCCACACTTATTTGACACACTATAATATGACTTTTTTGACATACTATGGTATGACTTTTTTAAACTTTTTTCCGACATACTGTACTATGACTTTTTTCAACACTTTATCAACACACTATACTATGACTTTTTCGACATACTGTACCATGACTTTCTTAAAACGTTTTTTTTTTGACATAGTATACTATGACTTTTTTTTCAACACTTTTTCAACGCACTGTACTATGACTTTTTTGACTTACTATAGTGTGACTTTCTTAAAATGTTTTTTTATCACATACTATACCATGACATACTGTTCTATGACTTTTTTAAAAACTTTTTCAACATATTATACTAGACCTTTTTATACTTTTTTCCACGTACTATACTATGACTTTTTTTCAACACTTTTTTCAACATACTATGACATATTCTTACATACTATACTATAATTTTCTTAAAACGTTTTTTATCAAATACTATAGCAGAGCTGCCAACTTTTCCCAAAACCTTGGCGTGAGATTTGGGGGGGCTGACCCATATTTTGCCGTGTACATATATACTATGACTTTCTTAAAACGTTTTTTTATCGCATACTGTACTATTACTTTTTTTTATTACTTTTTTCGACTTAGTATGACATTTTTTTGACATACTTTACCATGATTTTCTGAAATTTTTTTTTTATCACATACGATATTATGACTTCTTTTGACATAGTTTACTATTACTTTTTTAAACCTTTTTTCGACATACTATACTATGACTTTTTTTGACGTATTATACTATCATTTTTTAAAATCTTTTTTTGACATACTATACTATGACATTTTTGACTTACTATACTGTGACTTTCTTAAAATGTTTTTTTATCGCATACTATACAATGACTTTTTGAACCTATTTTCAACATACTGTAGTATGACTTTTTTTAAAACCTTTTCAACATATTATACTATGAGTTTTCAATTTTCTTTTCAACAAACTATACCAAGACCTTTTCAATTTTTTTTTGACATACTATATTATGACTTTTTTTCAACACTTTTTTTGACATGCTATACTGTGATTTTCTTAAAATTTTTTAATCACATATTACACTATGACTTTTTTAAACCTTATTTCGACACACTATACCATGACATTTTTTGACATATTACACTATAACTTTTTTTAACCTTTTTTTGACATACTATACTATGACTTTTGACACACTGTACTATGACTTTTTGACACACAATACTATGACTTTTTCAAAAACCTTTTTCAACAAGCTATACTATGACTTTTTTAAAACACATTTTTTTGACTTACTATACTATGACTTTTTTCAACATACTTTACTATGACTTTTTAAAAACTTCTTTTGACATACCATGACTTTTTTCAACTTTTTTCCACATACAAGGCTATACTGTAACTTTTTTAAACACTTTTTTCAACATACTATGCTATAATTTTTTTCGACGTATTGTACTATGACTTTTTCTGTCAGACTATATTATGACATTTTTTATGGCATCCTTACAAATTAAGTTTAACACATTAGTGTTTGCAAAACCACTATGCAAACTTTTGTGCTTTCCTGAGTCATTTGTGTAGCTCTTCTTTAGAAAGGCGGATGTGTCTTTCAATGATCAAGCTTTTGCTTTGCCCACTGTGCTATAGCTCTGTCCTCACGGTTAGGCTTAACAGTAATCATTCAGTAGTCACTATTTTGGAGCAGTGAATGACCACACTGCCTACAGCTTCCATTTCAAGCCATGAATAACCTGATTTAGCTGCTACCACATATTCACTGATGTTTTTTGTCTGCATCTGCTCAGGGTCCTTCTGCACAAAAGCCAATCAGAAAGCAAGGTGGACACACACAGGATGATTCTCTCAACTACGCTTCTTTACACTTTGGAAATGAGCAAAAGTGAGAATATATGTTTTTCATTCATGTTACTGTATATTATAACAAGAAAGGTTTTATTACATAGCAAATTTATAATGGTATATGTTATTCATTTTCTAGGCACAATCCTACGAAAGTGGAAGATGTGTATTCTATGGTGTCTAAGCAAAACCCACTTAAAAAGGTCAGAAACCCATAAACAAGATTTTTTTTAGATGTGTCATGTTCAGTTTATTACTTTACAGCATTAAAGGCAATTTTGTTTGTCTAAATAACTTTAGGTGATGCTCTACAGTATATTGTGTTTGTGGTTACAGTATAGCTACTACTCAAACACAGAAAATAAGTATGTTTTGTAGAGTACAACACTGTACATACATACAATACAATCTACTGTGTTCTAACAATACAGTAGCAAAGAGGATGTTTCCTCTTTAGAAATAATTTCTCTGTAACAAATAATTTAATCAGGGAAAACATAATCTTCAAGTCCACACAAGCACTAAATGTCTGAAAATATGAATGTCTCTGTGCATAAAATCCAGATACTGTCAGAAGTAATACTTTATCTAACAATCCCTGTTATCCTCATAGAATGATGAAAGGTTGGAGGACTACGAGAACGTCAGCGCAGCACCCACAGCCAAATCTCAAAATGCATTAAACTCTGACTCTGACACAGACACCAGTGAGGATGAAATACAGATCAATTATTCCCATGTGAGCTTCAAGCCAAATCCTGGACTTCAGAGAGCCGTCAGAGACTCTAGCTGCTCTGATGATGAGGGGATACAGTACTCTGAAGTCAACATCTGAGTTTAGATACTCTTATTCTTATAGGTATAGCCAACTCTTTAATAGGGGTTTCATCGCTGCATTGTTTATTTCGATTTAAACATTTATTTTCCCTTAGTGCCTATGCTTTTCAGAGTGTGCAGTAAGAAGTACTAAAGAGAAGAGAAAAAAGTGACCAAACCCATGGCTTTAATGTAAAGAATAAATAATTTTGTTAAGGAAGTATTTGTGGGCAAATGTACATGTTTGTAAAATGTATTTGATATTACTTTGACATTTATGAATATTACAAATGTGTCATATGCGCAATGCTTGATTTCATAAACGTGTTGATTTCAGTTCTTGTATGATAAGAGTGTATTTCTTGTTTTTTTTTAACAATCACAAACAGATGTATGTATTTTAACACAAGACAGTTACAAACTGATCAATAAAAAATGTGTGACAAACTGTGTTACTGTATCTTTCCCTATGAACAAAGGTTTCATACAATAACATTAATAAAAATGTAAGACAAACGTTAGCATTGAAATATTAAATATAAGTGTGACAGCATTCATCTATATTAGTAAACCACATAAAAGAAAAAAGTTCATCAGTTTAAAGGTAACATTTATTGATATGGTCTATTGTGGTGTAAGTACCTAATACATGTATTAAAAATCCTTTTTATTGTGATTTTGTTATGATATGTACTTTTTCAGTAAAGAGACACAAGATTATGTAACATGTTACAGTAATGAATATTGACAGCTGCAGTTTCTTTCTCCATTACTGCAGAATTTTTTAGCTCAACTAAATGTGGAAAACTGAAGTGGGATATGATAAAGTCAAGTAGCCATTTGAAGCCCAGAATCCCGTTTCATTTCCTCCAAGGTTAAGCCATAACCTTTTCATTGTCCTATGAGACCATGAGTGTCAGCAACTGTCTCTTCTTCCTTCACGTCCTCTCCATTGCTTCCTCTGGAGTGCAAACAAATCTTAGTACACTCAATCGTCTTGGGATCCAGGCCTCTGAGCTCCCCTTCAACCAGCGTACCCTCTGATTTGGCCTGGAGTTTAGCAAAGTCCACATTGGCGTCGTTAAGAGAGTCTTCCTTAACTTCTCCTTCCACTTCCAGAATGGTTTTATTGGCGTAAATCACATCCACTTTGGAAGAGTGGGTCTACAGGAAAACAAAAGATTTGCTTTAGTCATGGAGAAGAGATAGGATTTTTTGTTACACATTAAGGCCCAATTAGATTACATCATTCATCAGCTTCATTATTAAAAAAAAAGAAATTCTTGCAGACTTAATGACATACAGTACAATACTATGACTTTTTGGGATATTTCTATGAAATACTACATTATGACTTTCTTTCCTCCAATTTTTTGTACATACTATACTATGAATTGTAAAAAACTTTGACATACTATACTATATTTTTTTTAACTTTTTCGACCCAATGTATTATATATTTCTTTTGTACTTTATTTTAACATACTATACAGTGACTTGACACACTTTAGTATGACTTTTTAAAAACATTTTTCAACAAAATACTATAACTTTTTAAAACATACTATACTGACTTTTTCAAAATACTATACTATGACTTTGTATGACTTTTTTTCAACATACTATGACTTTTCAAATTTTTTTTGACATTTTGTTCAACCTACTATACTATGACTTGTTTACGATTTTTTTTTCAACATACTATGACATATTCTTACATACTAGATTTAGAACATATTATGATTTTTACTTTGACATAATATACTTTAACATAGTAAAGTTTTTCGACATACTATACTATAAAAACAATTTTTTTACATACTATACTTTTACTTTTTTGGCATTTTTTTTCAACATGACATACTGTATGTACTTTATTATGTTTTTTTAAACATTCTTATAACATACTATGAGAATTGTTTGACATTGTACGGTATACTATGACATTGATGACATTTTTAGAACATATGTCTTTTTAGACATTTCTATGATAAAATATACTATGACTGAAATATTTATGACATACTACATTTTTAAGACATATTGTATTACGTCATTTTACATATATTTTACTATACTATAATTCGACTTTTGTTAAAACCATTTCATGAAATACAATCTTATGACATTTTTTGACATTTTAATCTCCAGAAATGTTTGACTTGTACATCTGTAAGTTTTCCCCTACATGCATGCATAGGTGCAAGGACATAAACTCACCCCATTAGTAACTAAAAACGTAGAAGAGTCCACCAATCCCTTGTCAGGTGTAAGACTGCCTTTCCTTTTCCTATTACCAACACAGAAAAACAACTGTTATATGTACAATAAATCGTTGTTTTTTCATGGTCATATTTAGCATTGTTGCAGCCATGGTTTCCCACTGAATCTGACTGCCAGCCTGGTCACCATCCAAGTTTCATCTTAGACAACTAACAACTGTCTTGCTTTGAAACCAGTTCCCAAAATGTTCTGTCATCAGTACAGTGTGTTAGCTGCTGTCATTTCAGCTGTGGTTTCATGTTTCTCACCTCCAAAAGAAAAGCAGCAGCGGGACACACACCAACAGCATCCCCAGTGCACCTACTGCAGAGCCAATCAAAAGAGAAAAAGTGTGGAGGCCTTAAAAGTCCCCACAAACCATATCAGTCAGTAAAACCAGAGAGAGGCAGATTATGCAAAATAAAAGCCATATCAAAATGCAACCTTCTGCAGATTCCTCTACCTAGCTGAGTTTCGCTTGAGGACACGTTGAATGTAAAACTATCAGAGCCCAGCAAGTTGAGGCTGAGGCAGACTAGAGAGGGCATGTCATCATCCAAATGGAACAGGGTGATGAGGCTCCTCATGCTCACGCTCCCCAGGGGAACTTCCCTGATTGGGATGGCAGCAGAGTGATTGACAGGCTCCCCGGCCAATTCCCAAACCAAGGAGGGACGCGGGTTCCCCTGGCTGTCGCAGGAACATCGGATTAGGGATAAAATCTTGACACAGCGGGAAGAAGGAAGGATCTCTGGGGCAACTGAGACAGAGAAGGTAATTGACTATTTGTAAATGCAAGATCAAACTTGTTGAGAAAAAAGGTTAACAATTAATATAAAAAGATAAGTAACTCTCACATATGACATCAACACTGGCAGGCTCTGAGTATTCAGCTCCGTGGACATTCAGCGCTTGACAGTAATACTGAACCTCTGAGAGTTTGGTCACATTAAAGGTGAAGTCTTTCTCAAAGCCCATCACCTCCTTTTGTCCTCCAGCCACTCTGAACCAGGTGACGTTTATCGAGGGTGGATTGGCGATGCTCAAGCAGGTCAGAGTGACAGAGCTGCCATCCAGGACCGGACCAGAAGGGTCAACCGACACTGTTGTGTTCTGAGGGGGATCTGAAAGATATAGTGTTTCTGTTAATCATGGTCCAAGGTTATTGCTTATGTACTGTTATGGACTGTTGGGAATGCACAATGAATTTTCGCAACAAATTATTTTTAGGTTGATTCAATTCAATTCATCTGTTTAACTAAATGGTTTGATTTAGTACTTTAAGTTGTCACTCACACATTGGGAAACATTACAAAAAAAGGTTGGATGGGGGGGGGGGTGTTTATAACAAACACAACCACATATTTGCACATCTCTTGCAACAACTACAACAAATTAGGTTTTTTCAATTTCGATTGAGATCTAAGGTCACAAAATAACTTATAAGCCAGGATTGATAAGACGACCCTAAAATGCTTAGAAATAATGAAAATTTA
The DNA here is from genome assembly GCF_013103735.1 of Etheostoma cragini. NCBI lineage: Eukaryota > Metazoa > Chordata > Actinopteri > Perciformes > Percidae > Etheostoma > Etheostoma cragini. The sequence goes on along the minus strand of NC_048412.1, from coordinate 22,960,677 downwards.
ATAAAATCTGTATGTCCGGAACAACTGTTTTTGCTGATATGATTAAAGGAGTATAATTACTTTTATGGTCTATATAAGTTAAACCTTTTATTGCCTTTTCAATAAACTAAGACAACCACATCACTTTCTGTGACTTGAAAAGTCTTAATAAAGACAGAAACCAAACAAAACATCTACAGAATAATTAACACACTGGCACACATGTTAACGTACAACAGAGATCAGTCATGATGGACCACTGACATAGAAAAGATTTTGAGGTTGTCACGCAACACAACAATGCGGTACTGTCCACTGTGGCTGAGTCTTGGCTTCAGATCCTGTTTGGGTGGCACAGCTGGATATACAGTAAAGCCATATTAAGCATACACACTGGAAACATACAGTAGGGTTGTTTGTTTTCAGTGTAAATCAGAGTCTTTACTGTGGAAATGAACTCACACTGAATGTCCAGCTGAATCTGCGCTGAAACTTCCTCTCCCAGCTCACTTTTTGCTGCACAGTGGTAGTCACCACTGTGTCTCGAGTCGACACCAATCATAACCAAGCTCGATCCAGGCTCCATTACCTCTTTGTCATCTTTGTACCAGGTGTAGTTGGTCACAGGTGGGTTGGCACGACTCTTACAGAGCAGAGAAACAGAGCTGCCCTCCAGTATTGGACCATTAGGGTCGATGATTACTGTGGTTTCCTTGGGAGGAACTGGAAAAAAATGTATGTAAGAATGTTATGTATGAATGTAAATGTATGTAAGTATGGTATGTATGTATGTATGTAATTGTATCTGTTTCACTCAGACTTACATTGTACGTCTATCTGAGTGATGGATGAGTTCTGGGTTCCATATCCGTTACTGACTTTGCAGTAAAATCTGCTGTCTACTTCTGAGACCGTAGTCGAAAGTCGTTTTTTTGAACCCACTGCTGTCACCTGATCCCCATCCACTTTGTACCAGGTGTAGCTGTCCACAGCTGGATTTGCATTGGCGTTGCAGGTCAGAGTCACCCAGCCACCCTCTTTTACAGGACCAGAATAGCTGACTGATGTATTATTCGGAGGATCTGGAACAGATTTTGAAAATCTAGTGAGGTTAAGAGGTGCTGGTAGGCAGATCTTGCCACCGGACCGAGCTAGCTTTTCCCCGTTTGCCAGTCTTTGTGCTAAGCTAAGCTAACCATCTGCTAGCTGTAGCTTCATTTTAATCTGATATATTCATAAACTTTTTGTAAGAGCTTGCATCGTATAGAATAACTCTCAAAACATGGAAACAGCTACCCTGGCTCTGTCCAAAAAGAACCCCACCTACCCCTGCATACAGTCATTAGTGTCTATATAAGTCTGCAGTTGTTAAGTTATTAATAAATATATTTTAATCCTTATAGATATCCTTATAGAAGAATACTTACTAGAGATTCCCTAGAGGGATAGTTGTCTTTCTGATAATGTCAGAAACTATCCTGAAGGAGGATAAACATCCCCAAAAATGTCTTCACAAAATGTTATAACAACCCATTATATAAAATGAGATTACATGATATGTTGTGATCTGAAACAACATCCAACACCCAACACAACAACATAACATAGAAATATACCCAAACTCACAAAGAACACGGAGGGTCAAACTTCTTTCATACAGAAGGTCACTGTTGCCAGCTTGTCGATTGTAGAGAGCGGCGCACAAGAACTTCTGTCCGTTGTGGAGGAAAGAAGCGGTGAAGTTTATCACAGAGGTCATGAATTTATTTTCAATGTTTTCCTCAATGTCACCGATACTAGGTGTCCAAGTCAGAGCTGGAGGGAGAATGGGACAGGGAGCTACTGCCATACAGTTCAACCTCAGTGGAGTCCCTTCTTCTACCTCCAGCCTGGATGGAGTTATGGTGGGTTTGGGCAGGGAATCTGAGGAGTAAAAACAATGAGAAATAGCAAGAGAGGTAACAAAAACATGTGGGATTACATGTTTAAGAGCAACAGGACATAACACAAACTTTGAGTGGTGATAAGGACGCCCGTTGGAAAGTTGAACTTCAGATCATTGTCACACTGCAGTCTGAAGTAATAGTTGTCATAATGGTCCGATGGCATGTTGTTGAACATGATGGTGCAGTCCTTCTCACGCAGAATCCCCGTTAAGTTTCCTTGCAGGATGTTTGAGCTTGCATGTTCCCCAGTGAGGCTGGAATCAAACACCTGGGTCCGACTCCAGCCTCTCCTCCAAATGGCTTTACAGGAATCATCCAGGTGGTTATCCCAAGAAGAGGGCAAGCTGAACGTGCAGGGGACCATCACACAAGATCCACTTAGTCCCTCCACTGTCTGAGGCATCAAGACTGCCCACTGTTGGCATAAGCTACCTGGTGAAACAATAGCATCAAAATGTACTGTATATCAGCCAAGATTGAAACAGAAATTATTACTCCCACAAGAAGTAAAAAATTGTTATATTACTTTTTTACTTTTCAATATCATTGCCAATGTCACTTCAGTTTACTTATTTTACTAAATTTATCTTACCTTTTGTTCTTTTATTAGGCACTTTTGTATGCATTACTCTTTTTATACTTTACATGTGTCACTGTATTATTTTTATTCTTATGTTGTTGTAATATTTATGCAATCTCTGGCACAAGAATGTCCTCCGTGATTAAGCAAGTTCTATCTAATCTTAAAGGGGAAACTAAATCATACAAAAAAAACAGCAGGCAACCACTAAAAGTTCATTTTGCAATATTTGTGAGTAATGGTTAACATTTGTAAAACTTCCAAAAAACATTCAAATTTGGAAATGCCTACCTTGAAGTAGACAAGATATGAGGAAAATCTGCACAGCCCCTGTCATTCTATTCTGTTGTTGATCCTACAGAGGACAAACACACACACACAACTTTACTATTGTTAAACAATGTTTTATATATATAAGAATAACATTGCTATATAACATTCAGACTTGTATAAATAAGGAAACAGACATATATTTGAGAATGCAAACATGAAGATGTTGATTCTGTAAAATATATGAAATTAAATATTTTGTATATGTTTTGCAAAAAAACATATTCTGGAAGAAAAAAAAAGGGCTAAAATCGTTTGTGAAACCAATGTAGTAGAGGTGAAGAATAATGTGAATTAAACAGATGAAACTTACCAGAGTAGAAGCAAGTAAGTGAAAACAGTTCAAATGATAAAGACTTATCTAATGTGCCAGTATTTGTAAACTTCTAAGTGTATGTACTTAAGTGAGTGTGTGACAAAAAATAGGAATTTATTTCTCTGCCAAACTACTGCACGAACTAACAAGATAAGTCAGACATTTTAGAGCCAGCAATCACTTGATTTTTCTAGAAATTCAGTCTTACCTTAGAGCCAACAATGTTCAGCATACAATATCCTTTTTTCTGAGAAAATAGAACATATTTGAGATTTAAATACACAAGTCCTTAATTGATTTTTGAAGTGATAACATTTAAACGATACTGTTACCTGATTCAATGTTTGAGAAACTGATTAAGAAACAAATAAAGGTTTAACCAGCATTGAAGGCACAGTGGTTATAATCCAACAACTGAATCATTTCAGACTGGTGGCATGCCTGGTTGGCTCACTCAGCTCTAGAAAGAGTTGTCTGGGGAGTGGCGTTCAGCTCAACAGGGTTTTGATTGTCTCTCTTTACTATAGTAATGCAAGTCTACATGTATTACATTTACACAACATGTATAAATTTGAAATAATATAAAATCAGAATTTTATTACAAAATATGTGATTTCAAAAGTAGACTTAATTTTTCCACTTGAGAAAAAAACATCTAAGATGCCAAATGTTACTTCACACAAGTACAGCTCTCATAGTCTCATCACATTTTTTTTCTGTTTTGAAATCACAATAATATGTTATTTGAGAATCAAAATTAATGTTAAGACGCGAGGGGGACAGACACAGACAAACTATGACTTTGGGATTTGCATATAGAAGTATAAAAGCAATCTCATAACAAAAAATAGACAATCAAGTCGAGGATACATAGAAACTGTAATAATATTCAATTAAAATCAATTAAAATACTGCAGTATAAATGCTTTAACCAGAATAGTTGCTAGTGAGCCTTGGTGTGGCGATTATGAACAAGCTGGATTTCTGAACTCTCTTCAACCACCATATTCCAGTTTGTCTGATGTGGTGGTGAGTGGTACGGGGGCCCCACAGGGGCCTGTGCTGTCTCCTTTTCTGTTCACCAGACTTTCAGTACAACTCAGACCTACTTCTGTAGGTGAGTCATGTCACCTACAGAAGTTTTCTGATGACTCTGCAGTTGTTGGGTGTATAAGGGATGGACAGGAGGGAGAGGACAGGGGGCTGGTGGATGACTTTGTGGAGTGGTCTGGTAAGAATCAACTGCTGCTGAACGTGGATAAGACCAAAGAGATGGTGGTCGACTTCAGAAGGAAGGGAACGGCTCCGCAGCCCCTTTGCATCCTGGGAGGTGACGTGGACATGGTGGAGGATTACAGATACCTGGGTGTCAACATCGACAGACGGCTGAACTGGAAGACCAACAGCACTGCTGTTTACAAGAAGGGGATGAGCAGACTCTATTTCCTGAGGAAGCTGAGATCCTTCAGTGTGTGCAGCAGGATGTTGGAGATCTTCTACCAGTCTGTTGTGGCCAGCGCTCTGTTCTCCTCCGCCATCTGCTGGGGCAGCAGCTTCGGAGCCAGCAATACAAACAGACTGAACAAACTGATCAGGAAGGCTGGCTCCGTGATCGGCTGCAAACAGGACACGTTTGAAGCTGTGGTGGAGAGGGGGTCAGTGAACAAACTGTTATCTATCATGGATAACCCTGACCACCCTCTCCATCCCACACTGGTCCAACAGAGGAGCAGTTTCTCTAAGAGGCTCCGACAGTTTAAATGCCGCACGGACCGCTACATGTATGTTGTATGTATGTATATTTTTCCTGGTATTTCATTTGTATTTATATTCTGTGCTTTGTGACTAATTTTGCTGCTGTAACACCGGAATTTCCCATTTTTCTTGGGATCAATAAACATCTATCTATCTATCTATGTATTCATGAGCCACAGTATGTTGAGTCAATGTACACTTGTAAGCAAAGCATTTTGAAGAAGATCATCTGGGTGTTTCTTGTAAAAAAATAAAAAAGATTGGTGTTTGTCAGCTATGGAAGTTTCTATGGTTGGATGGTTGGGCTGAATAGATGATTCCAACACTGTAAGCTGACTTTCAAATAGCTTTGACAGAAGTTGAAATGTCTGTATACTTTGAGTTAAAGCCTAATACAGACATATTTTTCGGTTTGCGTTTCATTAGAGCAGGAAATTAACCCACAGGCTTTATGATGGGTGCAAACACATGTACATTTTACAGGAGGAAATCATTGTGTTGATGAAAAAAATTGTTCTACCAGCTGGTGTTGCAATGGGCACACTGCCTTACAAAGAAGTGTGTTAAGATACTTGAAATAAGTAAACATGCCGGATATGTTAAATCGTGGTTTGGACATTTGCTTGAGATTGCGCACGTTTTTTGCAAATATGTAAATGGAGCTAATAATCATGTTTTGGAAAATGGTATGTAAAGTGCCAAAAAAATTGCAAAAAAGGAAATTGTACAAGAATCAAAACAACTGCATGAATGATAGAAAAAATGTAACTATATTTCACAATCACTTTTTTGCCATTATTATTTAATAAATACTTAAGTTAAAAAAAGGCAAATTAGAGCAAACCTTTTATGTATAAACATTTAATAGTGCATTCATAACAGTGTATTATGCCTTCATTTATTTGCATGTCAAACCCATATAAATTTCCAAATAACTTAAATCATGAAAATGTAATTTATGAAAACAAAGATACAGGAGATGGACAAATTAGTGGAAACACCTAAAACAAATATAAAACAATCTAACACAAAATTACAAAAAAAACGATCACAGCCCAAATCATGATCAGTCAGTAAGGTATACAGGTTATATTTATTGCTGAGTTGGTATTTTGGATTGCATTATATTGTGCAGGTGTTGCCATTATTGTGTCCACCCCGTTAGTAGTGTGTTGTGGTGTAGTACCAGTCCTGTAATGCTGGGCTCAGACCAGCAGAGGGAGGCCAGACTCAAAGAGTGAAACCTCCCAGTAAAAGACTGCTGTGTTTGGCTGCTCAACCTCCGCTGGCACTCAAGCACCAAGTAACAGTCTCCTCCAAGCGCCTGAAACCACTGCACCTCTGCATCTCACGCACTTTGTCCACAGATTCATGAGTCCAGGTACAGAATCAGCCCCTGAAGTGGATCTCAGCCAAACCAGCCCCTCAGATATGGGGAAATGACTCCCTGCATTGTCCGTTCAGGAGCTTTCTTCAAGGGTTGCACAGTCACGTATTCAAGAGGTCAGTAACGGCTGTGCTCGTCTGTTGCCGTGACAATGACATCCATCCAAATCCGCATTGACACTGGATTGGTAGCCACCAGAAAGAAGAGGCGGTCGTATGTCTTCACGCAGAACGTCAGACTGGGCCGTGGAGACTGGAAGGAAGGGACACACAGGGATAATGTGATGGGTCATGATGAAGAGGCTTTTGGACCAGACCTTGCATTCTTCCATGTGAAACCCAAAAGCTATGAAAATTACCTAACTTTGATCAGATAGATAAGACAAATCTATTACTACAACAGTTCATTTGAAGTGTTTTAGCACCGCTCTCACAGTTCCATCTTGACTTTTCTCAGAAGCAGAATAACAGGTTGTTGTTTCTTTAGTATGAATGAATTCTTTGTTTTAACACTGGGTAATGTTACAAGCCTCAAACTGTTATTTAAATAAAACCATCTGATTAAAAGGTGGAAATGTCTCTGTGGTGAAACATTGGTTTAGTCATGCTATTTCATAACCTCATGTCTTCAAGTTACTACTTACCATAGCGGTGTACTAAATGTAGTGGGGGGAAATGTACAATATTGCACTCTGAAATGTATGGGAGTAGAAGTTGAAAGGAGCATTGAAATACTCAGTAAAAGTACCTCACAGTTAGTCCATAGTACAGAACTTAAGTAAATTAACTTCTTAGTTGTCTGTAGATTGCTCCTTTGCACAGGTTGCTGAGATTGTTACTTTCATTTTAACCTGGATGCTGACCTCCTTCTGACCAACTCTGTAAACTATGTCTTGTTGTTGTGTTTTGCATGAATCATGTCTGCAAACCAATTTCACTGTAAGATAACTTGAAATGTTAGTAGTTTTAAAAACTCTGCAGCTTGATTGATTTGTAAATATAAATGGCAGGCTTTCCAATAATTGTTATGTGACACATTTTCCCAAGACCTTAGACTTGCCAGCAGCAAAACAAGGCTTTACATAGCAGTCCTGCTGTTACCTGACACCTGCCTTAGATTTATAGTACAGTAATTGCAGAGATCGTCTGTGTCTTTATTCCCATGCAAATCTGTCTTGTCTATAATCTAATGCCCCATTTAGAAAAGAAGACATTTATTTGGTTGGTGCGTTGGTGTAAGGGAACTCACAGAAGTAGCTGTTCGTAGATGGTCAAGGTAAACTTCTTCTATGGCCTGGAAGTAGATGACGCCCTTTAGCTTCCTCTCATCACAGTCTGCCGCAAAGAGAGAAGAACCAAATGATGGATATTTTCTGATTTTGACAAAATGTGTAAAATGTCAGACTACACCATTAATGCAAACCATTTTTGGGTGGAAACACAAATGAATGTATGGAGGAATAAGTGGAGAATAAAAGCTGGAAAATAATGTAATTGATGAATTTTCTTTTACACATGTTTGACTACCTTTTACTAAGCTAGTGTGATACACAGATGGCTTTCATTCATGCAAACAAACAGCCAGTATGTGCACAGCACACATCCCTCTCCCAGCCAGTCTAACCTGTATAGTAGGCTAGTCGTCTGTGGTCCATGTCAAACAGGAACCATCTCTTCTTCCAGGTTTTGACCCTCCCCCCTCGTTTGGTCAGGAAGCCTGCGCAGCGTCGAGGCGTCAGTCGCAGGTCCGTGCAGCTGGTCACTCCGTGACCCAGGGACTCCACGTGGGCTCGGAGGTCAAAGTTGAGGGAGAGGAAGAGGGGCAGGCTGCTCTGGAGGGCCTTCTGCAATTAGATGATTGATTGTATTGCATCACGATACTGGGCATGTCTGTTTGGTCCAAAAAGATTTGTTGTGCTTTTCTTTTACATTTTCAACCTTTATTCATACTCGAGAGATCATTGAGCGGCAACCCTCATTTTCAACCTCATCGCATCAGATTACAAAGACAAATACAGAACAAAACATAAAGTACAATCACAAGATACTGACAATAAAAAACATTCAGAGTTGGAAACTTATTTGATGAATACATCAGGATAATACAGATCAGATGTAAAGCAGGTACAAGTAGAAGTTTGCTGTTTTATAACCAGATTTCAAAATTGTCCGAACAGCACAATTTAGAAATGGTTTTGGTCTTTGTACGTAAATGTGTGTCTGATTAACTTGTTCCTCTGGAGGGAGCTTGAGTGTGTGTTGGTTGGGTCTAAAGACTACAAGTTTGACAATGAAAAATAAAAATTTGGAGTTGAAAAGAAGTGAGCTTAACGGACCTCTGCTGCTCGCTCCTCATCTCTGCTTGAGGCTAGAGACTCAACGCTACATTAGGTGCTACTTGCATAACTCTGCTTCTGCTTCATCAATTACTATCTTTTCTCTTTTTTACCTGTCCATCACTCAGAGTAAGAAGGTGACTGATAAAATGTTTTTCAGGGCCTTTAAAGCTACCTTCTGGTTGTCATTTCATTCTTACCTCTGGAGCGTTCGGAGGAGAGCTGCTGTTTGGTTGCTCATTTGGTTCAGCCTCTGGGCTTTGTGGGGTCTCTGGCTCCGGAGGTTCTGTTTTGGGAGAATTTAACCCTTTCTGCCTTCTCTCCTCCAACAACTGCTGTTGCTCTTCCTGGGTGCACACATGCATCATTGAAAATGATTAGCCATTTTCTAAACAATAACTGAATTCACCAATTTGTTAAGACAACGATGATACTCCTAATAATGCATTCCTTGACATGTGCTTCCAAAAAAGGAAACGTGACGTCAAAACATACCACTTTTAAGGTTTTAAACTCCACATAAACTCACAATCCTATAGCTTCACATTTTTCAGTCTCTGGATTTGCCAATGCTACAAACATGCATAACAAACATCCACACATCTGCTAGCTGTTTTCTTGGACCCCGATGTGTAAGCTGAGTGGGTGTCAGGGATCAGACAGCCGTGTCTAATGCTGTGTCGCGGGAGATTAGAGGTGTCAGCAAGTGTTTCCCACGGCAGGTGACTCACCCTTTCTCTGAGCAGCCTCTCTCTCTCTGCCTTGGCTTCCCTCAGTTTCTTCTCGATCTCCACAAGATCCAACAGAGACGGGCTGTGAAAGGAAGAGGAGTTATATATTCAATTCATCAGCCAAATACACTAAAAGCTAAGATACAAACAAGCCTGGTATGTATAGAAGGGCGTAAAATCTTCAAAAACAAAAAAGCCAAATAAAAAAGAAGAAAACAAGAGCATAACGAACTTGGGTTTTGTTTTTTGAGGGAAGTCTTTTTTATGTTCATGTCTGACAAATGTACAAATGTTCTTGTGCATAACTCCAGTTTACCCCTATTAACACAAGACAATACATTACTAACTCTTGCTACTGCTGTATGCTAGCTGAGGACATACAGTATATTGTATAGTGTAATTCGTTCATGCACTTAACAATGGAAAAATCCTAAAATGATTATTCTGGTTGGTCTGTTTTGTAGTTTAGGCCCTCATTCCAATGTGTAATTATGACATTTTACTTACAAAGATAAGATCTGGGAATGTGTAAATCTGGCTGAAAAGATATCCGATGGGGCGAGGACCGTGACCAGTCACTTTAAAAAAAAAACTATTTTAACTAAAAAAATATTTGGAAAGGAGAATGAAAGTGAACAATAAATCAAACTGGCCAAAACTACGAAAACAAGACCCAAGGTGGAATTCACTGCAATGATCTCTTATGGTAACTGCGCCTTACAAAACATGTTTTTGTTCTGAAATAAAACCCTTCACACACTCAAGATTTCTCACTCCTGTTAGCAAAGGTATGGTTTCTATTGTTTCATGTATATCAAGTATATCAACTTATAAAAATACATTAAAAAGTCACTTTTCATTTCTCTCTTTAAAGGAAATGCTCATCAAATGAGCAGTGGAGTTGCTGACCTGGCAGCGCGGGAACTTGTTGCACTGCTGCATGGAGTGAGCAGCAAACCGCCGTTGCTGGTCCCATTTCTGTGCCCGTTGCTGAGTCTATGGGAGGGGAGAGGGGAAGTGAAAGCCTCTGGGCACTGGCTGTCTGGAAGCGTCCTCACCAACACTGAGAAAGGAAGGCAATAGAGAAAGACACACAAGAACAAAATGAATGAGTCAGCGCAAATTGCTTTATGTAAGATGTGGCTCGTGAGATAATTTGCGCAAGTGCTGGCCGTGTAATAAGACAATTAATCATATAGTGTAGAAATTAGAGTTACTGCTTTCAGAAATAGACAAAGCGAGGAGAAGGACACCTTGCAAGATTTGACATGACCTTGTAAATCAAGCTGCCGGGATGTTTGGTAACGGATAGATGTAGGTGTGTGAAAAATAGATGGATGATGTAGGTGTGTGAAGAATAGATATTATCGAAGAGAATAGGCTTTTCTCTGGCTCATCTGGTCACAACAGGAAAATCCTGCTTTCTGCCGGCGTAATAACGACATGCCAACTCAACTGACACACCTTTCATTTGACTAAAAGGGAGGGAACTGAACAAACAGTTGGACAAAATGGCATGAGTGCAATGAGAGCTTACTTTACCATCATGGTGCTCTCAGCTTAAGCAATCAGACGCACAATAAAAAACAGAAAATGAGGGCTGGTAATTGCTCACCCTGTGCTGACAGCGGCCTGTCACTGACTCTGTTGTTGCGATGTGAGCTTCGTCTTCTGGGCAAACTGGTAGATTCTTTGCATGGGTCCTACAAAATAAAAGAAAACATTGTAAGCATGAGCTGTGCGACAAACAGAGCTGAAGCACTAAGGTGACAAAACAACTGGTCTGTCTGCAGAAATTTAACCTGCGACTAATTTGATTATTGATTAATCATGTGAAAATGTGAATATTTGCTTGACCTTCTGTAAAATTAAACTGATTATCTTTAAGGTTTGGACTGTTCTGTCTGAACAAAACATTTTAAAGAGGTCTCTGGGAAATTGACATTTTGGAAGAATTTATGGCTTAGTTGAGAAAATAAAAAGGCAGATCAATCCACAGGAAACATTACTGAGAGTTGTGAACACATGCTGTATCCATTGCGACATGATGTATACCTGAGGAGGCTTGTTAACTGTCAAAGGGGAGAATGACATCATGCAGGGGGCCGAGCCGGTGATGTTCGACCAATCGTTAAGCGGCTTCTTCCCTTTGAGAACCTATAGGACCAGATTAAAGTTAACTTAAAATTCAGTAACGTATCTGTAATGCTAAACTGGCTGCAAGGCACAAATACTGAAAGTTTCAATGAACTGACGCAGCAGGGAATATGGCATATAACAGTAACAGATGAATGCTGCTGCGTTCGACATACCACATCTGACTGAGAATGAAAACTCCTCTTCCAAGAGAGATCGTAATGAGTTAAAACATTATCATTGCCTCTCTATCTTCCCCTCTAGCCCTCCCTCCCTGCTTGACTCACAAACGCATGAGCAATTCAGTCGCCACATGCAGTCCACTATTTAACCCTTATCTTTCTCAAGCACTACTCTACACCAGTACATGCCCACAGGGAGTGTGTGCAGTGTGAATATTTATATAATAGTTACTATCGGTATTGTTTCCTTCTACCTCTGCATTCTACATCCCTTGTTACAACAATGAAATTGAATCAGAAAGTAATACACAAGTCATTTTCTCTCAGACACAACAACCTCTCATCAGCTAGAGTTCACTAAACGTGTCAGAAGTAAAGTCCATCCTGCACTGTCATATTTTATTCATACACACTTGGTCATGTTGTTTGACACTGTCTTGTCCCTCTCCTCCTCTATATTGCCACTCCCTTCTTCCCTCCCTCTCGCTGTTCCCATTTTCTACTTTAGAAGAGCAGATAATTAAACAGTTTTCTGAAAAACACAATTTTTAACACGCACATTCATGCAACGGCATTTTTTTGGCTTACCGCTTATTGAAAGGATATGAAACTTCTCCAAGCTTGCCTTCTCTCCCCTCTCAAACATCCACACACACTCACATGTCCACACACATTCACGAAAGCAGCACCCTCCCTCACATTGCTTACTCCTCCCTCTATCCCTTTCCTTCCTTCCCCCTCCTTCTCTCTCTCGATCACTCTTGCTCCCTGTCTCCCTCTCCCTTTCCATGTCTGATTTGCTTTTTCCTCTCCCTCCCCGTGTCTCCTCCTCATTCAACCGGTGCCTTCATGAATCTGATCAAAGGCCAAGCACTGGCTGCCTGATAAACAGCTCAGTTTAATTAGGGACTGAGTAAATCACATATTTTGGAGCGAGAATTCCTAATAATAACAGTTAACACGTTGCAGTGTGGGCTGTCCAAAGTTACATTGTGTTTTCAAGCTTAGCCGTCTGGGGCTGAGTCTGAAATTAATAATAAACTAATCACTAATTGCCAACTGATGCTCAAGAATTTTGGTAATTCCTCCAGGCGGCATACAGATGTGGCAAATATGGCAAATGAGTGTACATTAAATTTTTACAAAAAATGTACAGGATGCATCTCAAAATGCATCCTGTACAATGCTTATTCTATAACATTTTGAAGTGGGTCTAATAATTCAAAGACATTTGGACAAAGTTACAAAATGGAAAACGGAACAGTGTACAATTTCATACAGCCTGAGGTTCTAAGAATGCAATATTTGCAGCTTTAACACAGTAAAAATATAAACAACGGGCAAACTAGGGAGACAATAGGAATCGATTTCTTACACAGTTGCCATCTTTGGTAAATGTATTGGTTCCCATCTTTTATCAAATTTAAAATGCTGTTTCCAATCAAATATCAAATACAGACTGTGTAATGAATGAACCACCAGAATTAAATATTGCTCTTCGTTATTAAGCAGTTGTAATTACAGCTATAGTCCATAATATCATAAAGTCCTCTTACGGTTTGACTTGTGAGGACTAGGTCTCTCCTCTCTTTCCTCAAGGCATTCAGCTCGCTCTCCTTCTCCCTCTCCATCTCCCTCAGCTGTCTCTCCAACTGCTGGACTCTATCCTGAAAATTCACAACATAATTCCCTTCAGCGTGGACGTACATCTGCTCTCTTGTCCTAAAAAAAAAAGCCACGTATTGTATCCAATTCATCGGACTGGCTCGAGTTGACTTAATCTTTTCATTATGTTGTAATGTTGGGTAAACATAGTGTTGATAAAGCGTGAGCAAATGTGGGCCCGGAGCCGAGCTGATCTGCTCAGCCCGAGACAATGCAAATCAAACATCTATTTTGCAAGTTAATGAGAGGGACGAGAAGAAATAGGTGACAGTGGGGCTGAGTTTGACTCAAAAGAAATGAAGGACTGATATTTAATCAGAACCTTAGGACAGCAAATGTGACAGAGTGACCAACCGACAGACAGACAGACATTTAGCCAGACAAGAGATGAGCTGTCATTTGGTCACACTGCGGCTGAGTCAACTACCATCCCTCTCACACAATCTCCCTCTTCTTCTCTCATGCCTCCTCTTACATACTCCATCTAATTGAGCTATATCTGTATTTATAAGTTTTTGTGGAATCTGACACGTGAATGGAAAAACTACCTTTTGGGAACTTCCCATTTTGTAATGTAAACAATGTCAAAAGATTTTACAGAAGCTCTCACTTGCTATCAGCAACACATGAAAATAGTGGAGGCTTCAGAAATAATTTAGATACATGAGAGGGTGATTTTGAATGACTTTTGTACTCATCACACAAAAGAATGACCATAGGAAGTTTGGCAATAAAACTTTTTTGGCATTCATAACACATGCCATTACATTTAATAGAAACATTCATAGTCCCCAGAGGACGAATCCCTTTGGCTTTTGCAGTCCCCTGACTGCGTCACGATGACCATTCAAATATGTGATTTTGAGTGAAATGTCTTGACAAATATAGGATGAATTGCGTTTGAATTCGGTACACACATTCATTTCCATCCTAGGGTGAATCGTAAAAAATGTTGGAGATCTTCAGACTTTTCATCTTGCGGCATCATCAGGTCAAAGTTTTTCAGTTGTCCAATACTATATTTATGGCCAAATACCTGGACAACTAATAACATTCCGGTGATCTTCATATGTACTTTGTGTTTTGTGCTATTAGCAAATGTTAGCATGCCAACACTGCAATTAAGATGGGAATCATAGTGAACACTATAGCTGTATGCTGATGTTAGCATTCAGCACCAAAGCACCACCGTGTTTACATACAGCCCTACCAAACCGTTACCATGGCTGCAGACTGTGAGTCCTTTTTGTACTGCAAAAGATTGACAATGCCGTCAAAGAAATATTCCGCAAAACAAACAAGTTGTGTATTTTCTCACTTCCTCAACATTTCAAAATCAGAAGCACCTGTCTGTGGCGGCTTTGTAAATATAAGCCGACAACACAGTGACTGCTGGGACGACTATGTGAACTTCTCTACACGTTTCTATTTCTGAGTCCCTTAATAAGATATTTAAAAAAAAACGTGTTCAATAAATCACAATCTAAAGTTTACACCCAGGTACCAAAGTCTCAAACAGTTGGCGCCTCACTACTGTTATCCATTTAGGATTTATCCCACAAGTGCCAACATGTTCCAGGCCGCTTCAAATTACCATGTGAATCTGACATGTTTTACTGTCTTTCAGTTTGTTCTATTTCTTGACTCTTTCAATCACAAAGCAGCACAATGAATTGTTTAACTATGACAATCATTATTTTGGCTTCCACTGTAAATCAGAACAATTGGGTACTACATTGTCTCTCTGTGTTTAGAGTGCCTGTTCTGGTGCGTCCAATCAAGCCCGCTCTATTCAAAACTGTCTGGCTAATCCCAGCCTGTATTCATGAATGCTGCGTTCACCAAAAACAGGTTTTAAGCTTAAGGTGAATGCCTTGGATGAATCTTTTTTGTTTGATGGCATTAGATGATAGAATTTCAGTTTTAATCATCCTTAATTGTTTTGTATGTTATTTGTATTTTGGAAGACACACTTCTACGTCAGGAATATGTCTTTTCATTTTCAACATTTGAAATGATGCTGTAAATAACCAGGAGATTTTCTGCTAATTGTTTCTCAAGTGCAGTACATATATGACCTGAGTGTTGAACAAAACCTGATTATCATTTTAGCCATGACAATCTAGCCTTGCTCCAAAATCTTCCAAATCCCCTGATGAGTTTTATCTTTCCATCGTCTCCACTGTCATTGCTGCTCTTTGTTCCTTCTGTCTTGCTCTTTTGATTTCTCTCTCATGGTGGCCTCTGATGTAATTAAGCTTGCTGTACAGAGTCATGTAACGGTGTCAGGGTGATGCTGGTGAGAGTGAGGTGAAGAGTTTATCCTCGTTACACAATTTAACGGTGGTGAGGGAAGGAGGGCAAGTCATGACCTGCAATGTCAACCATGGACTGTGAGAAGCTAGTGTGAGAGGGTAGTGTGTGTGGGTGTGTGCTGTAATTCTTAAAAAGCCCTCTTGTGTGGAAGTGAGTCCTTCAGGGCAAATAAGCCAATAATGATGATTTTCACTTTTTTGTTTTACAGTGCAAAAATAGACTCTAAGCTAGATTTATAGCTTTGTTGATCAATGCCAACAACTCTGTGATTATTGTAGGAAGAGCTCAGATTTGTGGCTCTAAAGTTCACTTTTTGGTCTGCCCTTGGCTTATTTTAACTCTGAAAAGAAGAAGATTAACCTCCCACCTCGGAGATGGGGCAAAACCTTTCAGCTTTTTTTCTCTTAAGTCACTCATGCCATGTACTTTAGATCACAAATAACAGACGGCAGGAGATGGGTGGCTTTGGGTTATTGCTGCTACAATATTATTAGTTGTTACTCAAAAAAACTTTCCCACAATGCATGAAAACAAGTGAGTTTTAGATGAGTTAAACTTTTACACTGCCATTAAAACAGAATAAAACATTTCATAGCATTGCAGGTTTATAGAAGAAGATTGGGGCCACAGTTTAAAGTCAGAATTCTGACTTTTTTTACCACACATGGCCCTTATTCTCTTCCATACATGTGTGTCCAGGGGGTCTGCAAAATAACAACAACTTACAATATACAGAATACACAATAATTCAAAACAAATGCACCCCCTGTCTCTGACATGAGACTAACCTTTTAAAAAGTTACAAATGTTATGTACTGTATGTAAAGCTTGAAGAGACTATTAGATTGTGGCGTGTCCTGTTGTTTTATCCACCTGCTCCATGCACAAGCCTGACGTCACAAGTCTGTGTGAAGGTTAATCCCATGTCAGTCGGCGGGGGTAAACACTGGCATGAAGCACATGACACGCAGATAAGCTGCGAACCCGTATAACACATCAGGAGCAGCTGTGAAATTCTGCCAAGAATTCGTCCTGTGCCCCCTTGTTGTTTACCTGCGCAATGTTGATGCCATGCTGCTGACGCGATATTTCATTCTCCATGTGTCCTGTACTCTCTCCCTCCTCTTCTTCCACAGCGCTCTCATCCTCCTCGTCAAAACCGCTCTCTTGCTCCAGAACACGAAACTCCCAGTCCTCAAAAGCCCGAACTGCCGCTTCCATCATTTCTTTCTCCTGCATTCAAGACAGGGCAATTAGTCTAAAATAACCATAACCATAACCATAACCATGGATAAAAAATTTAAATGAACTGTAATAAACTGTGCTTGGATTTTAATTAGCAACACTTGTTACTAGTTCTTTGTTTCTTGACCTTTTTTTCAAAGAGAGACTTCAGTTACAGCTACAGGAATCATTTTATTAAGAATAAAGTTCTTTCAATGGTAGGAAATTTAGTGTGAAAATAGCACTTATTCCAATATTCTAGACCTCCATTTGAGGAGCTGGTTCCTTCATTTACCAATGTTGTAACAACAAAGCTAATGCCTTCCTATCCTCCTGGATAATATTATATTTACATTAAAAGTGCAGTAGTTCAGCCTTATGAAACAAATTTTCTGTTGGTTCTGTTGAAACTGACCCTATGTTCGAGTTGAATTACACGAAGCAGGTAATAAAAAAATAAAATAAAAAATTGGCTCCTTTGGCACCACCTACAGCCTGTAGTGCGGTTTGCAAAAATCCACAGCTCCCTGTTCAGATGCACCAATCAGGGCCAGGGTGGGGTGTCTAACTGTGTGTCAATCACTGCTCATGTACACACATTCATTCTCCTTTGTGTGGGGAGGGGCTTAGGAGACCATTTTGGGCTTAAGCGGAAAGCATGAAGTAACTGAGAAGTTGTCAATGTTCAAATTTTCATCAAATTTAACATTAGAATTTAGATTTTTAGATTAGATTTTTTATATTTAGATTTTTTTTAATATTTTGATTATAAAAAATAATAATATAACACCAACTTGTGGTGAATTGTATTTCTTGATACTTTGTCAGTATAAGTACTGGTATATAAAAGTGCAAGTGCAGATGAAAGTAAAAACTAGTACAACCTCATTGTCTCATAACTGAAATACCTGCCCTCTCGTTCTTGTGCAGTGTGTACATGTATAAGTCCCCAGTTTGTGTGCATGCGTGAGGTTTTCTGTGACACAATTTATGTCAAACCAGTTTCTTAAAAGTATTTCCTAGTAAATCTGTCATGTCACAACATAAAGTAACAACCTGCTGCCGGACTGAACCAAACCTGTCATTAAACACTGCTTTTAAAACAATCTTGTTCCGTCACATTCACAAAAGACAATAACACATCATGTGTGCTGTGTGAGTGCCTGAAACGTTGACACATCAGGTGGAACTTGTACTGAACAATCACACTTTGTGCAATCCAAAAACAGCATTTATAGAAGAGTCAGCAGCAATGCTAATACACCCTGCATATGAGACACAGACTGCCGTGAGCCAAAACAGAGCACCAAGTATCAGTTACAGCTTTAGATTTCTTTTGGATTGGTGCCAACAACATCATTTACTACATTTCTTTCCCAATAAACACGTTCAACAAGATTAGATAGATAGATAGATAGATAGATAGATAGATAGATAGATAGATAGATAGATAGATCGAGAGATAGATACATAGATAGATACATAGATAGAGAGAGAGATAGATTGATAGATATTTGGCAGATTTTTACTGTTTTTGAAAAGAGTTCTTTTGGCCTGGTTGCACTGCGAGGGGGATAAATATTTTAACATGGCGTTTTTCCATTACATGGTACCGGCTAGCGAGCTGACGTGAAAACCTGCAGACACTGTCACTAATCACTGCGTCATCATTGTTAGCAACAGATGGGGATGTCCTGAACAAACCCGCCATTTTTAAATAGTTTAGCCAGTGGTGTTTTTTGTCACTTGCATGGCGTTTTGAGCTAACATTAGCAATCAAACAATCATAGATAGCTCAAACGTTTTTTAAATGACTGCTAGTTACCTCCAACAACCAAACACAACAACGGCTGTCACTTGAAAGGCGTTTTGAGCTAACTTTAGCAATCAAACAATCATAGATAGCTAAAACGTTTTTGAAATGATTTCAATCTTCTGTTATTATTTGTAATGAGAAAAGTTTATTATTTCATCGATATTACAAATTTCAGTATGACACGTCATGCCGTAAACCGTTTGAATCTGAGCATGCGCAACTAACATCTGCACTCGACAGTGGTACTAAATCTGCCATGGAATACGAAGGATGAAAAAGAAAGAGCTAAACTTTTAAATGTGTTTAAGACATCATCAAGTTGTCGTTAAAAGTATTTCCCTTTTTTTCATGCATGAAGAGGCTGTGTGCTGCCCAGCCACTTGCCTGCTGCAGCTGCAGTGTTAGCTGTTCTCTCTGGCCCTCTGGCTGACTGGGGATCAGTTTCTCCTTCGCCTCACACCTCTCCTTCAGTTCCTCCACCCTGCGTCTTTCCTCCTCCAGACTCTCTCGTTCCTGCAGTTACAAAAAGTGAAACAAGAGCACAACAAGAGTCATCAACTAACTTTTAAAGAGAGAAGAAAATAACTCCACAATAACTCCATTTCTCAACCATGCTTACAGAGTTTTGTCTGACATCTAACTTTAAACCAGCTCTACACCAACAATCATTGCATGGGAATCAGCTTGTCTTTGACATGAACTTGTTTGATGTTAGTTGACCATTACAGAACCTACACATTTCTACGTGTAAAACTCCCTAAGACAATATTTCTTTGTAAATGTTAGAATCAACACTATTACTCAGTTAGTTAGACATGAAAATCACAAATGCAACATATGTCTGTGACAAATGAAAAATCAATAATGAATATTGATTGTATAATATGATACCTTTTGTCTGTCGGTGTATCTCTGCTGCTTCTTCTTCTGTCTGGCTTCCCGCTGTAGAGCCTGCAGCTTCTGTGTGTGTCTGTGCAGCTGGCTCTTCTCCGTCCGCAGCTCTCCCTGCAGCAGGGCGATCTCCAGCTGCAGCTGAAAGAACAGGAGCTGAATCATATTGACCAGAGCTGGACCAGGTCACAGATAAGCATTCCTTTACCGTGACTATGTCACTGTTTGGTGACGGCTTGGAGATACAAATGTGCAGACGTCAGCAGAGACATATCATTTCACCCTTGTATTTTCTTCACTTTCGGGACCCTCTCGTTTCCCTCGGGTCAAATTGACCCATGAGTTACTTGGGGTTTTAAAACAATTCTTAAATAAAATGTTACTTCATAATCTATCAACAAATATTGTCTTTATCTCAATTTTAAACAAATGAGATAAGATACAGTATATGTTTAGGGAATGCAATTAGTCTCTACTGGAACACAATTAAAAATGGAAGTGTGATTTC
This sequence comes from Etheostoma cragini, assembly GCF_013103735.1. Lineage (NCBI taxonomy): Eukaryota > Metazoa > Chordata > Actinopteri > Perciformes > Percidae > Etheostoma > Etheostoma cragini. Next base: position 22,940,580 of record NC_048412.1, on the reverse strand, counting down.
TTTTTTGTCATAAAGTTATAATTCATGTTAAAAATCCACTATGGAAAAAACATAAATGGTCATATCCAGAATAGTTTTCTGAATTGAGTCAGGAATAAATGTTTATCACAGAAAATAAAGTAAGGCCATTGATTATCAGGTAGAAAAATGTAACATGTACTATTTTTCTTCTTGTAAAAATTCGAAATGGGTCAATTTGACCCAAATACCATACAAGGGTTAAGCGTTTCTGTGAACTCTCTGTCTGGGTTGTTGATTTGTTGCAGCCATGCGGTCATATTGAGTTAAAAGAACCCTTAAAATAATAACCCGTTAAAATTCATTCTATTACTGCAGTTCACAATTATTTGTTTTGATTCACTTGATTATTTCCCAATTAATCCTCGAATCTTGTGAAATTTAAAAAAACTGAAAAAACGTACTTTCTCAAAGCCCACCATGACATTTTTACACAGCTTGCTTTCCAATTGTCCAAATCACACAGATACTTTAAAAACAAACAGCCAACAACTTGCATTTGACAAGCTTAAACCTGCAAATGTTTGGCATTTTTGGTTTGAAAAAGTATTTAGTCAATTTTGAAAATATTTGCCAATTTATTTTCTTTCCATCAATTTTCCATCGATTAACCATTTAAATCTAAAGTAAATCAGTTGTTTTCCATGTGATGAGGAGACAGTTAGATGTTTTTGTGCCTGCCTATGAGTGGGCCACAATCGTCCTACACACTCACTTCAATCTTCAGTTCTTCCTTCTGTTGGTCGATCTCTGTGATTCGCTGTCGGAGCATGGAGGGTGACAACACCCTCAGTGAGCCCATCTCCAACATTTTAATACAGGACTGACAGAAAGGGGTAAAAAGAAAAAAAAAAAAAAAAAAGTAGACAATGATGATTGGTTTAACTGCATGTCGCGAGATGCTTCTTTATCCCATGACGGAGATACAGAAGACTATTTCATGGGCCACCACAATGTTGTCTGACATGAAAGAGCCCCATGAAACATTACTGCATGCACATTATCAACAGCTTCATCTTACCCTCTCACTCTCCGTGCTGCTGCTCTCTGTGTCCGACTCCGCCCCCGAGGAGGCGGGGCTCTGGCCTTCAGTCACTCTGGTGATCCATGGAGGACGCAGCCCCTGCCGCCACGAGCTCCTGGGGCTCTCCATGTTATGTTGGGGCATTTCTAAAAAGCAGAGACAGGGGAGGCAGGTAATGAGAGCTACTTACTTTGTTAAATATTGTGGAAATCTAATCTGCTTCACAGTTGAAGGCATATCAGGGATCAGGTGACAGTTCACAAAGGGGATTTCACAGCCGAGTGGTGCTGCATAAGCACTTTTAAATACAGAAATCCCCCCCACTTGGCTTCCACAAAATTGTCTCGGATGAAGAAAACCCCTCACAATGAAGAGGAAGCAATAGTGAAAGAGAGGGTAGAGTTCAGGTGTGGGCGACAGTGTGTGGTTGGGTTTTTGGCAATTCTCTGCTGAAGATAATGATCATAGTCTTTTCTGTTAGAGTCTTATGAATTTCATCAGCAGCTAGACAGCCAGTATGTTGGAGAGTATTAAAAACAACTTTGTCACTACTGAGCACCTTCCTCAAGATCTCTTTTGTGCTAAAAGGGTTACTGAAGGTTTTAAATATCTGGGAATCCTTGTCACCCACTCATTCCAAGAGCTATTTACCAAAAATGTCAGCCCGCTTTTATATCGGTGTAAATCTGATTTTGCCTGATGTTCCTCCCTCCCTCTTTCACTAGTGGTTCTTTATGCCTTCCAACACATTCACATACTTATAAGTTAATCATTTTTCTCTTCTCTAGACCAGTTAAAAAACTATTTTTTTATGGTGCGGTGGCCATCCACGCGTTAGGAGCAATTTTCTTTGAATAAGATAATGAGAAATACACTTAAAGTCTGGAATCAGTTTAGGAGACAGTTCAGCCTACATACTTAATCATGTTTGGGTCCTTCATAACCATTCATTTCTTGATTCTTGCTCAGACCCAACTTTCCAGATCTGGTCAAAAAAAGGGCCTGCTAACTATCAACGACCTCTATGCGGATGGAATTTTCTACATCCAAATTCGACACTATTTAAAATCTCAATCGCCTAACTTTCCTAACCAACCGCCAGACTTTATAATTGATAAATTCCTATCACAAACCTCAAGTCAACGGGGCTTCGTATCAACCCTATTATAATCTTATTTCAAACATAAAGTCAAACTGTTTTGACGCCCTAAGGACTACTTGGAGCCAAGATCTTGGTGTCACTGTAGCAGATGAGCAATGGGAACAGATATTAGACCATGTGCACTCCTCTTCAATATGTGCAAGACACAGCCTTATACAGAGCAAGGTTCTACACAGAGCCCACCTTACAAACGCAATATCAGCTAAATTATACCTTGATAGAACTATTACAACAGTTGTGATCAATCGCCTGCCGACACATTCATATGTTTCTACTCTGTCCCAAGTTATCAGCTTTCTGGTTTTCAGTATTTGGTACAATTAGCACAGCCCTTGCACAAACCTCTACACCCTCTCTTTCCTCTTCAGAATTTCTCCCACACTCATCATGTCCAAAACTACAAAACTGGCGATCATATTTACCATATTCCTTGCTAGGAGGCTCATTCTTCTTAAATAGACTCACTCCTACCCTCCCACACAAAACAAATGGATTGTTGAGCTACTGCAATGTGTAAGGCTTGACAAGATCAGGTATTCTTTAAGAGGCTCCCTTTAGACTTTCCGCAAAATCTGGCATACAGTTTTAGCCCATGTCAACACATTTAAGGTAAGAAACAGACAGAAACTGATCTAATCTCCTGCCTCCTTTTCTTTGTGTTTAAAAAAAAAAAGATTTGTCTATTATGTCACTTCTGTCAGCGAGTGAGTGAGTGAGTGAGTGAGTGTGCTGGGTTTGTTTTTGTGGGTGGACTATAGGGACCTGAAGACAGGTGTGTGGCAGGTCCAGTATATGGGTTTAAAACTCCTTTTGTTATCACTTATCTTTTGTCTATGCAAATGTCACTAACTTGAAAAAAAACAAAGAGATTGGGGAAAAAAAGACTTTGAAGTACTCTTATATTGTAGTTTTATCTGTTCTCTGTCACAATCATGTGCATTTACCAGAACAAGTATCATTGTATAGTGTTTACACTGTTCTTCATCAAAGTGTTTCCCAACATTTGGGAATATGTCAACCTAAAGACCTTTTTTTATGCTGTTCTCTTTATTCTAGTTTGCCCTTTATTCCTCTACTGTGTGGTCTTTCTTTACACAAAAACATGCACAGACCATGCACAACCAATTTGTGGGAAAATACTTTTAATTCCCATTGTCCAACATTTTCCCACCATCTACCCCTGCCCTCTGTGTCCTCCCTCTCTCCTTGTATCTAGACCTTATTAGGCTGCAGAAGGAGTGGAAGCACAAAGATAAATATACTGCTGAGATGTGAGTGAGGGGCTTCCAAACAACGACTGGCACACTGACATAAAGTGAGTGCTTCGGGGGTGGGGAGGGGGGTAATGGATAGACAGACAGACAGACAGACAGACAGACAGACAGGGGAAAATTGTCAAAGTTCAGCGTCTTGTTATTAGTGATGCACCAAATGTGCAACATGCTGCTTTTGTCCATGGACATAATGTTCACAGAGGAAAAATATAAATATTACTTCTCATGAGGACGTTTCAATGGGTGTAAATCCAACTCCGTCTGTCTGTAATCAGTGGTGAAGAATCAAACATCAGTGCAAGCATTCAAAATCAGACCACCAGCTAAAGTCCACTCAGATACTGTGGAGCCGAGAGAGAGAGAGAGAGAGAGAGAGAGAGAAAGAAAAAAGAGAGAGACAGAGAGACAGAGAGAGAGTCAGAGATTCAGGAGTAAAGTCCATACTTTCTTGTTTCAGGTTAACACAAATTCAAATGTCAAACGCAACAAAGGGCTAAACAAACAAGCTGTGACAAAACAAGACAGTGAGACAGTAAGAGAGAGTAAGAAAGGCCCTAGTTAGGGATAAAAAATAAGCTCATGAAAAAAGAGGGTTAAGTTTAGCCTGAGAGTTATATCAAAAAACCAAACAGATGTGCCTAACATATTTGGGACTTCATTGCTGGTAGGAGAGCGCCTCTGGAAAATGAGATAGCAGATAGGGAGTGAACAGTGTGTGTGTTTGTTAGTCTGAGTGTGCTTCTGTGGACAAGTTATGTAATAACTTCCCAAAGGTAGCACAATACATAACCCTCGACTCTCAAACTTAAACCTAGAAGAGTTCAGGACTCTTGTGTATCAGTCTGCAATGCTAATTGTCAACCATGGATCAGCAATAACTGGCTCACCATAACGCACACACACATTACAGAATAATATCTAATTGTGATTATTTTGACTGATATGGCGAATGCAATATGATTCACGATATTGGAGGGAATGATAATTGTGTATCATTATTCTCATTTCTTCATTGTAAATTTTTAACTGAAAGAAATAAAATTATTATAGAGTGATTTTTGCGAATATGTACCAAACAGTAGGATAGGTTTTGTAGGCTGGGACGTCTCTGCAGCACCACAACACTTCATTCAAAATGGTTTGACTAATATTATATATATATATTTTGCAATTAACTAATATTGCACCCCCCTGCAATTTGGATATTATACTAGTCTATATTGTGATTTCGATTCAATTGTGATTAGTTGTGCAGCCCTAACACACACACACACACACACACACACACACACACACACACACACACACACACACACACACACACACACACACACACACACACACACACACACACACACACACACACACACACACACACACACACACACCAGCGGGAGAGAGTTTTGAACGTTCAACAACACAGCTGAGTGCTTCTGTTGTCATATTGTCTCACCATGGATTCAAATCAGCAAAGTCGTATAATTCTCTTTCATCCTGAGGCTCCACTGAAGGCATCTCCATTCATATCACCTGTGTGTTTGATCTCGAACAATCCAGGGGGAAGTCAGCCAATAAAAAGAGAAAGTGACTAAATGGACAAATGGACTTTGTGGATAGCAAAGATAGATATCCCACTTTCTACAGACACACTGGTCATATACAGACACACAGATTTTATCCAGAACATGTCATGATCTGCTATGTTTTCATTACATGAGGGGCATTAGACTTTTCAATATCCATCTCAACTAAACATATTACCTCTGGAAGTACATACATTACATTAGGACAAGATCAAAAACAAGATGATGGCATATCACCATCATTTAAGTGACATACTGTATGCCAGTGAGGTCAGCTGGTATGTCATAAAAACATGGCATAAGGGTAAAAATATGTCCAATATGAAAATATCTTGTTCTAAAGAATCTTAAAACCCTCTCTTCAGCAGGAAAGCACTATATATACTGTATATGTTTTGTAGTGTCCCTCTGTACAACTGTACTGCCATCTTTGCAATTTAGCACTAGACTTAGTCCTAAGCATATATAAAGTATGACTAATCTGATACTGTAGCTCCCAAATGAGGAAAATAAGACACAACTGCACTCTGAAATAACACTGACCCTGTCAGGAACCCTCGTTGATGAGTGGCTGAAAGGAAAAGAGGGGCTAAGCATCGTGTACACAAAACCATAAAGTCAACACTGACAACAACAGCTATTTTCCACCAGCAACACACAGGACAAAAGAGCTCTGACAGTGACAGTTCAATGCCAGGGCAGTATAGGGAAAACATGTCACACTATGAGCATGTGAGCAAAACTGCCTGTAAAATTGGGGGGGGCGGGGGGTCAAGCCACTCTAAGTTCACTTAAATCAAATGACTAAACTTGCAAATTACTGTATAAATGCTGGTAAATTTTAATTTCCTTGCGGGAGTCATCCCAAAGGGATTAATAAAGCTAAGTCTAAGTCTAAGTCTATATTACTGGCCATTTTTGTAGAAATTTGTAGCACATACTGTAATATTTTGCAGTGTACGCAGTAGAGAGGTGAGCTCTGGGCACAGAATGATTTCACCACAAACTCAACCTGTTTTCCATTAAATCTTGCACACTGTACTCACTTTCTTTTAGAGATGCCCCAAGCCGACTGTCTTTGGGTATCGGCCCATACAGAGTACTGATTCAATACCAGTGTTTAACCATTAAGCTGTGTGGAAGTGACCGGGATCATTCATTCATGTGTAACATCAGGGTTGAATAAAAAACATTGTTAAGGTATAGATCTACAATTGAAAAGATCTGTCCCATTGTCACCGATACCCGCTCCAGCTATTTGAGTCCGTATCGGCCCAATATCAGTATGAGAGAATCCCTACTTATTTACGATATTTCATCTTGTAAAACAACATCTATCTTTTACCTGACGAAGGTCAAAGGTTTGTGGTTTCACAGTATAAATGTATGATCCCACATTTAAGCTCTATTGAAGTATTGGAATTGAATAAATCTTGCACTGGCTAAAAGCATATCTTTTCCAGATTGCAGATCTTAAAAGGACTTAACAAAAAAAGCCGAAAATTCTACTTAACCTGTCTGTTACGATATGTAAGAGACTCAAATATTTTCAGAGGAGTAGTAAATTCATGTACAACATACATTCACTACCCTGGAAATTCAAAGTTCTCGCACAAGCACAATTTTAATTAAATCAGCGAGTTACTCTGGCATCGAGTAATGCTGCTCATTAACTATACCCCTGTAGCCGAGCTGCACCAATCACATCAGTGTTTCTGATATAGGCGGGCCAGATACGAGCTAAGCAGATTACAACAATTTAATCCACCAGTTAGCTCCGCTGGTAGCCAAGCTTTTGGGGCTATGGATTTGTCACCCCATGTTTTGGTGTGATTGGTCATAGCGTTGTCCAATTGTAGGGAGATTTTCAAATACACGCTTGGTGCCGCCCCTGGAGATAGGCGACTTTCAATATTCAACGCAAGACCCTTAATCCATTCGGATTTGGGTCTGGATTTCCAGGCTATACATTCGCTGCATTGTGCTGTACACATGCTGCATTGCCTTTAACACTGTGACATAGCACAGACCAGACAGGCATCTACAATCCAGATGACAAATTGCTTTTTGAGTTACAGTAAGTGGTAGCCTCTCATCTGCAGAAGGCATAAGACCAAACCAGCTATTAAGCCTGGTGAACTACTAGGGAGTCACAATTTCTTTTTATTGGTCCCAATTACAGGCTGTGGCTTCAACCTAACAGACCAAATCTCCATTCTTTGAAACATTCTGTTCAATGGCAGGCCTGACATCATCACATTAGTATCTTGTGTGAACAATGTTTCCAGAGAGCATAAGTAATTTTCCTATTTTTATTGTCAAAATGGAGACACAGACGGCCCTTTTTTGCCACATCCTTGCTCTGGTTCAGAGGCTCAGACCAAAGACAAAACACACAACGTCATGCTCTTAGTTTGGAAAAATTAGGTTTAGTTGGAAAGCCTTGTGCTTTGTATTACAGCACACTACTTGGTGTCTGTTAGATTGCATTGAAGGGTAAAAAGAAAATGTCCAGCTACGTCTTTATGTGTGCATTTGTACGTCAACCTGTTTCAATTTTGTACTAACTTTGCTTCCTTAAACAGATTAAAACTGTCATTTTACAGACTTGTTCTTACATTCGGGCAAAGAGCATTCTGTCATTTGACAGATTAAATGCTGTGGGCTACAGAGCCGTGACCTCTGGACCTACTGCATGTGGCTCCTGCTGGCTCGGCGCCAAGGACCAGGAAGCTGTCGTCACAGTACAAGTTTGTGAGCAGGAAAAGCAGGTGAGAGGAGCGGGTTTTGGCTGTCTCCCAGCTGACACTCAGACAAACCCTGCCTGACACCTGGGTGGCCACCCATTTGACAAAAACCCTGATGTAGTTAAGGTCTGTGTCACAGGTAGAACAAAAATTATCAAATACCGACTACACATGCGTAACCATTCTGATTTAAGCAATTTACTTACTGAAAAAAGTTGACTATTATGAAAACAAACAAAGACACATCACTGCTGTAAAAAATGATGGTAGGATTGGACATTCTATTTCTGTGCTAATTCCGTTTTTCTGCGTTCCTGTGTAAAATTGGTAGACAAGCTGATGTCAGCATGAAATGTTTTGTCGTGACAATGGCAGATGAATGTGCAAAAGATTTTTCATCAATTTCAATCATTAGTATACACATCACAATATATCGGCTCCGGCTCGAGCACCACAAGTAGAACGGCCTGGGGATTATTTGAAAATGTTAAAAATAGAGCCAACATGAAACCCAAGTTTTGTTACAATACCATGCTTTGTGGGATATAAACTATTTTTATTATTTAAAAAAAAGAAGCCAACTTTTTCAAAAAGAAAATGGTGCCTTAACACTGGCAGCCATGCAAGAACTTCTCTTGAATAAAATCAAAAGTTGTTTTTTTTAAAGCATTGAGATTTGATATCCAGCCCTATGATTATAGGCTCAAATGCTGCCTTTGCACATTTTGCACTTTAGCTGTGAACATTTTCAGTCACACTTAAAGCTACGTACACGCAAACAAGTTCAGGTAATTTCTCTGAAAACAAACATGAAAGGCACTCTGGGACATGTAGGAAGCTAGCTAAAGCAAAGCAAGTACATCAAAAACAATGTCACTGCTTCATCCCAAAGTAACTGCTGCAATATACAGCTGAACTAGTACTGATTACTTTGCAAATAGTAATGCATCAAAAGTATTAAAAATAAGTAAAAAGAGTTTGCTGATTCCATCTTCTTGTATGTGAAGATATGCTGCTGCCCTCTGTTTATATCATTGGAAATAGTTTTGTTTATTTTGGACGGTTGGTTGGACAAAAAATAAGTAATTAGAAAAATCATTGAAATAGCCTTCATTAATCGATAATAAAAAGAAGTTTCAGGGCCCCGTTATTGTGCATGCTGGCTCACTGTTTCTGGAAGACTTGAATATAGCAGAGACAATGTTAATGTTATTAGTAAGACTTGTGGTTTTCCTACTATGACAAGGGAAAATGTTGGCTTTAAAAAGACCCATAATTAGTTGCAGCCCCGTTGAAACACATTGAGTATGACAGAAAAGTGTTGCTTTAAGCCTTGCATACATCTACCTGTAGGCTTTAGGCCTGTCATTGATTGAAACAAGTACATTAAGGTATGTACTTAATGTTAAGGTACACAAGGTATTAAGACGGCCTACATTGTGGTTAAATCTCATAGGGCACTTATCAAATCTTGATCTTGATACCGAGTGCAACTCCTTGCATCAGTACTGGTTCAACTGCACTGACAGATTCCTTTGCCGTGAGTAAATCTCTTGGAATTGTGATGCAAGGAAAGAGTGATCCAGTAATGACAGCCTAGGACGCAGAGTTAAGACAGAGATTTGTCCAAAACCAGTCAAAACAAGGTATGTGTGTTAGTGAAGGAGTGAGACGGACAATAACTAAAGGCACAACTGCACAGACAGCAAAAGCCTCCTAACCCAAGGCAATCTCTCCCCACAACCCTCCCTGAAACTACAGTAGCCGACACTCCCGCCCACTCTGTTTATCCTGTGCGTGCTGATGGAGGGATAAAAGGCAAGATACCTCAGGGTCATTGTAAACAAAAGGGGTTATTTGTATAAGCTGGAGTTATTGCCATGGGACACGGTTTGACAGAAAATTCTAAACAGCAGTTTAGGTCAGAGAAAGTTACTGTATTTTCCTAGATAAGGACTGAAAACTGTCATAATTGTATTTAGGCTAAAGGGCAGAAAAAGAACATAATGAAGTATGAATCAATGAACTCTTTTACAATCACAGCCAAGTAATTAGATCCATGCAAGAAGGCTTTGCTTTGTGAATGTTTTCAACATCAGGAAACTGTATTAATTCCTTTTTTTATTATGGGTGCAGACTAGAGGAATTAAAAGGTAGATGTGTCCAGAGATGGACTGCGAACTTTCCCAAGTCAAGAACACATTTTTGTCTGTGCTGTTAGGCATATCATGACCTACTGTAAGCTAGCCTTTTTACCATTTCGTTTGGTGTGGAAAGCATTATTAAGAGCAGTTGCACGAGTTTTGTAAGTTATTTGGAGGTCTAAGAAGCATTTTCTGCTGGCTTTTCAGCTAAAACTAAAATATCAAGTATAGTACAAAAAATAACAGCTCTTACCTGGTAAACGTGCTCCAACCTAAACGACGAGAGTGGTGGTGTCCCCCAATTCATAACATAGTGGCGAAGCCGGACGAAATCACAGAGAGGAAATGCGGAAAAAAACTTTAGCGAAACGTCACTTCAGCAAACTGTTAAAGCGCTTTCACTTTCAGACACACAAGTCACGCTCGTGTTCAGTTACCTCGAGCTCACCGACCGTTTGCTGTGGTGGGGCTGAAAACCCACGTATGTCAGTTTTTCTGCTTTAAAAAAAACAATCTTTACCTGGTTTGATTAAATCACTCTTAGGAAAAAGAGACAGGCGGCGTTGAGCTGCTGCCGGCGTCAACAGGTGAGATTGAACTGAACGCAAGCGGAGGAGGGCGACGACGAGGCGGGGGCCGACTAATAAAAGTGTTTTGTGCCAAAGGTATACATGAAAAGATACATATCCCCGTTTAGTTCGAGCAGACTTCACCGGCGATGTCTGCGCTCATACAAACAGTGAGAGTTCCGTTCAAGTCCTGCACCGAAACTGGAATTCTATTCTGGGAACTGCAGGGCTTTATTGTGGAGTGTCTCAACTAGAGTCACCCAGGCGTATTGCCAGTGCGCTTACATACTTTTCATGACAAGGCCCCTTGGGAATATTTTAATAATATAGTGATGTAGTGGTAGATTAGGCTATGCTTATAAGGTCATCATAGAGAAAAAGGGGTTGGGGTCAGTTGCTAATTTCTTTCATTTATTACGTTTGTTAGAGAATAAAAGTATTTGGACAAATCCTGAGCTAAAAAAGTGACCACAAGTGAAGTTGGAAGGCCCATATCACATGGTTTAGTGAAAGTAAGCTACTCCAATCTTTTGCATTAGTAAATGCAGCAATATATCAATACAACAGTGAATAAATGTTGTTATAATTATTGATACAGCCTTTTAATGTTGGTAAAGGTGGGGCTACTTTTAATAACTTTGTGTATTGCTGGGTAGTAGATAATAGGTTACTATAGCCTAAACAGAATGGCCATACTCAAAGTACAAGTACTTTAAAAAGTACTTGAGTAGATGCACTTCTGTACTTTTCAAAGCTGTTTAATATGAATAGAATAAAATGCCCAGGAGAAACCCTAACAGTCCCTTTTTAAGGTGCCACATAGGGTTCTTTCGTGTCTCAGTAACCTCAAAGTGACTGAATGCACATTTTGTCCTTTTACTCTACAGTGAGAAATATACAAACCCTCTACTCTACACAGAAGTTCTGGCTAAGGGCCTTTGCTGGGTGAGGATGTAAAGTAAATCAATGTTTTTAGAAATGGTACAACTAGTTGCAATGTAACACTTCACAGGCACATGGGGTAAAATGTAGTGTGTCAATGGGAGCAACTGAACATTTGTGACCCTGCAAATACCACCGAGCTGAAGATCAAAACACTTTTACTATAGTGCATGTAGTACATGCTGTGTCTTTTGACCTTGTTCTCCCAGGCTGTCTCCCAAAATGTGTTTGGAAAACAATAAGAGTTTGAGTGAGTTAACACTTAATTAACATTAATGACAAGATTATGGATTTGAATAATTGTTGGTCAATACTGCATGCTTTTGATATTACCACTGGGTGGCACCCACATTGGAATATTTCAAATGCTAGACACACCTTAAAAGTGTGTTCAGGATATTAGAGTGGTGATATAAATACCGTAAAATACACTATAAGAAATCCCTTAACCACCAAGGCAGTGTGATTTACTAGATTATATTATGATACTTTATTCATCCCGCAATGGGGAAATTCCCTTGTTACAGCAGCAGGTTTTCCATAGTAATAAAGCAAAACCAACGAGCAAGCAAACAAACAAACCATTAGAAATCCCATGACCTGGATGATTAAAACTACAGCATGTACACATACTATATGAGTAACAGTGTAAGTTCCTACAGCAGTCTTATATTGATCCCAGAGGAGATTAAAATACCATGAAGTATTACACAGTCACTGTACACTTACTATTGAGTGCCAGAGCAACGTGAATTCCTGTAGCAAATGTTAGGGAGATAGTAAAAATAACACTAAACTCTATATTTGTTAGTGACATTGTAGAATATAAAATATTTGCAACAAGTATAAAACCACTCTAAACTCAATGCTAAGTATAGAGGTAAACTAAGTCCCTTTAAGTATTTTCTTAAGGGTCTATTGGGCAGAATCTGCTCTTGACTCTGAAAGCTTTATCACCATGACTGGCCTCTTTACAGCTCTTTCTGAATGAGCCGATAGTGTAATAGATTCCCCCCAGTGACATGTGGACGGTGTGAGAGAGAATGGGCAGCAGGTTCATGGTGGCACAGAGTAAGTGGGCTGAGGTAGAGGCTGAAAGAGGGCTGGCAGATGGGTGACACAGACTGGGTGAAAGGACAGCTGGCACCTTAGCTTCACAGCAGCAAAACAGGATCAAGAGAATTGGACCATTAAACATGAAAACCACTGTATCTCTAAAGCAACATATCTTCAGCTTGATTGCAACAACGGTCACACACATCTCCTGTTTTGAATAGAAAAAACAATGCAGGTGTCTCTCGGCGAGGACAATAGTTGAGGTAGAGGTTGTCTAAATCAAGCTGTTTGTTACAAGTGCTGACAGTGACAGCTGGTAGATGGGGGCTGTGTGTGTGTGTGTTTACAGTATTAACTTGCATGTGATCAGCCAACACACACTTTCTCCAGCCTACATTATGTTTTATTTTCACCAAGTCCTCTTCTTTATAACAAAGTGCCCGTACATCTTTTGAAGAGCTTAAATGCCCAAGTTCTTGGCCTATATATTGTTTATTAGGTGAATATTGGCATTCCATTTATAGGGAAGCACCGATCCAAGCATTTTTCTTTTTTTCTCCTGAAACCAATACCATAAGTCTGCAGATAACAAATATTGATCTTCATAACAGTGTGCTCTTTTTCCCAAACTTTAAATCGCTCTACCTCACTGTGTAAAATTCATCAGAATCATTTTTATGTAAGATAGCAAAATGTTCAAGATTGCTGCTCTAAAGACTGTGATTGAATGAATGTAACTGATACTGAGGACACAGTGACTTCTTTTATGACACTGACAAAGTAACTACCGGTAATGAGGATTGGTCACATCGTGGCTGATATTATTCAGCGTGTCAGATCGGCACACCTCTGTTTGAGGTGCTCTGACACCCTAGATAGATTTTTGTTGATTCCCAAAATGGGAAATTAAAGTGTTACAGCAGCAAATATCCAACACAAAGCACACATACAGAATATACATGAAATAATAGGATACAATATACGTGAAATAATTAATATGATAGAATACAAGACCAAATATTTAAAGTATAGGATTAATGTACAACTACTTAAAAAGTATTAATAAAGATGTAATTAAACTTACTGTGCAAGTTGCACTAATGGTAAACCCCAGGACTCTTAATCCATTCAGAAGCATTTTAATGGATTGCTGTGAAGCATTTTAGTTTCCTGTAATGGTGTGAAAGTGAATGTTGTACTCCAGCGATTTTATATTGCACTTCCATAAAGGTGGGGGACTCGCATGAGACTGAAAGAAAAAGATGGGTCAAAATCTCCACAGCAGAGGCAGAAATATCCTGACTTTTAGTCCCTCGAATGAGTGAAGATGTTGGAATCTATATTTCACATAATGAAGCTCAAAGCTTCTTTAACACCATTCATGGTTGGTTAACACCCACATCCTGAGTTCAAACTCCACACCTTCAGTTTTCCAATTGTTTTCATATGGCGACTTGTATTCCCTAAGATGAGGAAACTGAACTATGTACAATCACTGGGATGTTCCTTTGAATCCTGGCAAGGAGAGATATTTAGATTAAATGGAGACATTTTGATACTGGCCCTTAAAAACTCATAATAAGACCAGCAATATCATACAGCATACTTTCACATTAGCATGTTTCTCTGGCAGTCATGTGGCTGAGTCAGAAGCAGACACTCCCAAACAAACCTGTCTCACTGGCTGATGAGCCATTAAATGCAGGCTGAGAGCAGCACATACAGAACATCTGGAAACCCAGGAGCAGACTTCAATGTGTTGATACTTGGCATGGATGCTCTTTTTAATATCTTACTGAGATAATGATACGTATTTCAATAGACACCCTTGTCAATGTGATGTCCAGAGGAACAGATGAGAGAACACAAGCACATAGCACTGACATGTTGTCAATGGAAACTTGGCCCTCAGAAATTCTGAATGCAAATAGCAGTTTAATTTTCCTGCTATGCAAAAAAGCCATTGCTGGCAGCGGTCAGTGGTGTGTGTGTGTGTGTGTGTGTGTGTGTGTGTGTGACCATGGCTAAAAGAGTCCAGAATCACTGGAAAGTCCATGTGGAAGAACTCAATTGTCCAAGTTAAGAATTCATTAATACCAAACCAAACCTAGAATAGAAGCTTCCCTTCTTGTAACATTTCCTCCCCAATTCATAATGACACAGCTGAATAGAGTAAGTCCCATTTAAATTTAATCCAAATGCAAAAAAGTTTCTAATAGTGGTTTTTCCTTATGTACAGATCGTAAGCACTCGTTTCTAATGGTTAAACTAGAACTGATTGCATTTTTTCACATTAACGTCAGTGGCAACAGCTCTTCAATTATATATCTTTACATTTACATATATAAACCGAATAAAGAACTTTATGGTAAGCACATCTTGGCAAATCCTGCTCAGATACAAACAGGTAAAAGTTAATCACTTTGCTATGTGCAAGAGATAGAGTAAAACTCTGTTTGAGTACACATACCTGGCCAATAAAGCTGATTCTGATTCTATGATGTTGTTTATGTAATTAAAACTCTCTCTTTTGCAGGAAATTCAGACATCGTGTACTCCACACACCAGATTAGCAGGCACTGCAATATCTGGAAAAATAAATATAAAGAAACATAAATGTAGTGACAAGCAAGATATTTCAATTATTGCTATGTGAGTGTGCACTGAGGTGTTCCAAACTTGACAATTAAGTTTTTAGATCAGGAATTATGCTGACTAACAGAGAATGGAGGGGAGGTTAGACTATAGAATTTTTTTTTGTTGATACCTATTTTCTTGGGCTTGGGGAGATTCAGGTTACTCATGATGTTCTCAAACTCTTCCAGGCTCTTGGTCAAGCGCGGGTTAAACATGCGCTCCTCACCAACCGTAGACACCGTCTGACCTGATAAACAAAGACAGATAAAGCCAATTGTGTCATCTGTGGCCCTAATTTTTTACCAGATGTTGAACCCCACTGATCAATCAGAAGAAAATATAATATTTGGTAAATGCAGAGAAACCACATAGTGCTGGTAGCCTGTACATACTTATTGGCAGATATACACTGATATATTAGCACACTACATTGTATCAGATAGTTTAAAAATCAGTGTGCATTAAATATGATTTCTTACTGATATTTAACAGGTTGTGAAATGGCATTTTTCTTATCTTTTTTCACTTCATAGGTATCCAATAAGCAACAAAATCAAACTTGTAAAAAGCAGTGGTGGAAGAAACGAAGTACATTAACTCAAGTACTCTACTTGAGTCCCATTTTAGGGTTCCTTTATTTTACTTGAACATTTTCATGTAATGCTACTTTATACTTTTACTAAACTACATTTCACTCTCACCTTTATCAGCTGCAACATGAAAGGGAAGGGATTAATGTATAAATACGTTTAATCCCATTTATATATTTATTTAAGAATGGGGCATTTTGCTTAATAAGTCCTTTGGGTACTTTAAGTGACACTGGATGCTTATACGTTGTACTTTTATGTAAGAAAAGTTTTTTTATTTGTAACGGAGTTACTTTTTAAACTATAGAATTTCTAATTTTACTGAAGTAAAAGATCAGAATACTTCTAACACTGTTAAAAGGCATGACTTTATTAAGAGAAGCATGTCTGAAAAGCTAGACCTGCTTGCACTTGCATATGTACAGAGACTCGTGTAAGAACATGTGTATCACACCAGTACTGGTTGCTATTGGTGGGAATATCCTGGAAATGGCTATTTTACACTATGCTGGTGCTTAAAAATCGGTCTATTTGCATAACCAGTGTTCACACAATGACTCCATGAGATATGAAATAAATAATTAGATGTGTGAGTTTTCAGCCAACCTCGGTAGTCATGTGCTGGGTAGACAAGGCACTGGTCTGGCAGAGTGAAGATCTTCTGATGGACTGACTCATAAAGCTTCTTGGCGCAACCTGGATTAGAAACATTTTGCAACAATTAGACCAATTCCAAAAGAAAACAGATGCAATATTGCCCTCTTGTGTTCTTCTTGCAGCATTACAAAAATAAATGCTTTCTCTTTCAGCCAGTGTGTTACGGGAAAACAACTGCATTTCATATGAGATTATTAGGAAAAAGTAAAAGAGTATGTCTACCCTGCTGGAAGTCTGTCCTGCCACAGCCTCTGATGAGCAGAGTGTCCCCAGTAAAAGCCATGTTTTGATCCCCTGTCACCAGCACCATACACCCATCAGTGTGTCCCGGTGTCTCTCTCGCTGTGAGATGCTACAGGGAAGAAAGACAACGGCCTGTTTCATCAAGAAAGTTCAACTAAAAAGTTCCAGTTATTTACAGAGCAACACATGATACAGATCCAAGATAAACTATCTAGAAGCATGCATGGGTGTGTCCATACCTGTTTCTGAAAAACAGTCAAATCAAGATACAAGACTTATAATACTACTTTGCAGTTAACCCTATTTAGTTATTTATAAAATGAGGGTTGTATGGATAACTTTTCTGCAATGAAATAAGTAATATGTTCCCCTTACGTGTTTTCCAAAATAGATCTTGTCTCCTTCCGAGAGGAGGATGTCTGCAGAGGCACCGCTGAATTTGGAGATTGCACTCTTCAGCCCAACCAATCTTTTCTTCATCAGCCCAGTACTTGTGATGTGGTCGGCATGGCAATGAGTGTTCACTATCAGAAAATAGTATGGTTCACCACAGGGTTTGGCAATAATTTAACATTATTATAAATAAATTGGTGAAATAGTTCACGAATTCTGTTGTCCAAAGTAAGGAGTTCAAGCTAACTCTAATAAGAATTCAACTAAAAACTAGCTTAAGTTTTAATAAGCACCCAGAATATAGGTGACTTTATTCGAGGGCTATAAAAAAATAAAGGCCAAACTATCCTAACCTACACATTATGTGGATATTGTGTGGTGGACATGTACACAAATTAAAGAAATTAGAGGTCTGTACTGGACAATGGCAAAGATGAGTTTTCAAAATCTATGGAATACTATTATTTCACCGAGCCCAGCCACAGCAAGTTAAGCTACCTGCCACTTTCAGATTGAGCCCAAGTTCATGTATTAGCTTCAGGTCCCGTTCAATGGTTTCCAGTACAGGATCGATAAGGATCGCCTCCTTGGTCTCTGTGTCTCCCAGTAGGTAGGTGTAGGTGCTGCTCTCTGCCTCAAACAGCTGAAAAGAAAAAAGAAAAAATAGGTGAGGGCACAGGAGTGTCTCAGCAATAAATTGGAGGTGTGGTTATGGTGCATATCCTTATCGTTGTTCTTTTTCAACAGAGTGTGTTTGTATGTGTGCGAGATGGCATGTAAGAAAGAAAGAAAAAAGAAAGAACAGAGTATGATGTTGATCTACATCTCATCAATGCAAAATGTGTGCTTCTTAAGTATTTGAAGAGTTTGCGGTGTTAGAGAAAATTTTATGTTGTGTTTTAACTGTTAATACTTACTTAAGAGGAAACCTTCAACAAACAAACAAAAAACTTGACAGGAGGAAAGAGAAGAGAAGGTAATCTGCTCAGGGATCTCTAGACAACTATGATAGGACAAAATCAAGAGCAATCAATCTATGTGGAGCATAATTTGTTCTTTCATGACCTCTGCATATTTGAAGAAAAACGTAATAACGTATGCATGCCTTGATCTTAATTAGTGATCTTTCCAAGAAAACAAATACATCTATACATTTGTGAGAATAGTATGGATATTGCGAGATATCATTGAATGACATGTAAAAAAAAAAAAAAAACTCAAGCTAAAAAAGTCATGTTTACCTATTCGCATTTCGTCCACCATTATTAACCAAATAGTTTCTTTTGGATCAAGCAACATGTGCTGTTGTTTGATAAAGGGCATCAAGCGAATATGTATCTGATAAAACAATCTCAACTCAATGTCCTCTTACTCAGTTAATTGAGCTTGCTTAACCGTAGTTGCCATAAAAATAGCTGTTGTTTCATGGGAACCCTGTGATTCTGTTTAAGTGGACCTTAAATTAAGGTGGTTTAGTCAACATCTAGCTACGCTACATCAGGCTGGACAAGACGCATAGGGCGTTTCTCAATATGTGTTCTTCTATGGACTTGTGTTCTTGTGTTCTTGTGAAACGTCATGTTTGGTGGCCA
>NC_048412.1:22906577-22921849 GCF_013103735.1 Etheostoma cragini | reverse complement strand
GACAACCTTTTCTTTCTTTAACTGTCTATGACGGTAACCAGTTGTTGTGGAAACCAGTAGGGGTATCACACCGTCATCAGCTTTACAACGTTATTGCAGAAACATTGATCAGATTGAGCCAGTAAGGAAAGCTTAACACTATATATACCACAAGCCACAAAGAGCTATCCAATAACTTGGCTTAATTTAAATAAATTACATTTTGAAGCTAATTTATTAGCAAGAACAGCTAACGCTAGCTTGGCGTTAGCCCTTATAGCCCACTTCCTACTAACGTTAACTAGTGCAAAACATAGTTACAAACATTGCATTGTAAACATTTTTCAAAACTGACAACATAAACTCAACAAAAGAAACACAACGTTATTAATAGGAACCTACTTGTCTGAAGAGCAGTCCTTCGGTCAGCGCCATCTTGGAGCAATACGATCTGCTTGTAGCTCGTAGCGGGTAAATGCTAGGACTTACACCGGGACAGAAGCGCCTACTCTTGGCTATTGCATTACTCGAGCCCTCGGTGTTTGGTCTGAGGAGAAGCGTGAGAGCCAGAGCACGTTGAACTGGTTTCGTTCTGCTTATTGCCGAGCACATTGTCATTCGCCTCCTATTTCCTGACTGCAGTCCAGGGTAATTGTGACAAATTTGGCACCCGAGTCGCGGCTGGTAACGATATGTAGCCGCGTTTCCCCTAGAGCTTATGGGAAATTATGGGAAGTTGTATGAAAGTGTAACTCTCACCTTTGATGAACCCAGCAACACTATTGTGCCACAGTATCAAACGCTTTTACAGCGGTTGTAACTGCCATAACTAGTGTTTGTGTTTTTTTTTTACCAATCACATGTGGGTTAACAGTCCCCATGTATTTACGGGTCAGATAGGTTATCATTATACAGTCTATGGTTACAGCACAGTTATGGATGATTGCCATCTATCTATGGATGATTACCATCTGTCGCCTGCACGAGCCTCACCCGTGTAGGCGTATAAACGCAAGCACACACCACGTAAACAAGGCTGCTTCAATAATGTTACGTGACTGTCGGCATGTAGGCCTAGCTACTTTTATCGGAAGTAAAAAAAAAAACTTATCAGAAGTCGCCGATAATTAACTTCCGTGGCTGAAAAGTGAATACGCAAACCTTTACTGTATGTGCGCATGTGCCTGTATTCAGTATAATTTCCAGTTTTAGGGGGGAACTCTGCTGACCCCAAAGAGAAGAGCATAGCCCTACTTATCACTTGAGTCAGTTAACATTTTTCTAATAAGTTTTTAATCGCTAGTTTCAATTCTTCCTAAATACAGCCTGATGTTTATTTTATAAACACAAGACATAGACAGACATTGTGTATAAGGACCCCTTACAGTTGGGGTAATTTCATCAGAATATATATATATGCTTAGAAATATAGGAAATATTGGATACAATGTAATTCTTCTAAAAAAACACACACACATAACATTCATCCTTAATTTCACTTGTTGTCTTATTTATTTTTTTAATATCTGAATACATTACACATTTTTTAACGCTCAGTCTGCCTTTTAAAATAGAAACAATTCCAGTGCTGGGTTCCATGGTATCAGAATATTGCATAGTCATCATGGAAACGTTAAGTGGTCATGTGACGAGGGCTGGGAAAATGGCAGAACAGACAGTACTCTGAGCAAATGGAAATCACCATTTTCAGTCATAAATCTCCGGTTCTCACAAGGTGTCGGTCATGGCTGCCGTGGTCTCCTCCAATTCCTTTGGTTTGTCCTGTGGCAAAATACAAAAAAGTGAAAATGCCTGCATCAATCTAAAATATAGTTTTATGTATTTCAATGAGGAACATGTATTGAATATTAATGTATTGCGTACCAACTGCCAACAACAAAATCCAGAAATTCATAAAAAGTAGCTTTCATCTGTATAACACATGGCATGTAAGGCTCTGATCCAGCTTGTTTGAGTGATTCTCATTATTAATTTGTATTTGCTACCTGTTTTCTGCCTCCATTTGAGTATGCCATTTATCAAATTTTATCTGGGATGAACAGTGGATATTGGGAAGAACAAGCCAACAAAAGATACTGCTTCATGTTTCTATGACAATCCCAAAAGTTATGAGGTTATCCAGTTTTATCCCTATAACTTGCTTCATGTGAGAACGATACACAGTCAAATTGCTCTCCCTCCTGAGCCCATGGTTCAAAATAACAACAGTACATTTACATATACATCCATATAAGGAAGAACATCACTTTATACAGTACCTCAATATATTTTATAATCCAGGGGATCAGTTGGGTTACTCGGCTGTAGACGCCTGGTTTATTGCTCCGTCCACAGCCCTCTCCCCAGCTCACCACCCCTGCCAGCCTCCAGTCCCCTCTGGCTGTCTCACACACCAGGGGTCCACCACTGTCTCCCTGAAAACAGGACCAACTCATATAACAAACATAAGATATTTTTCATGAATCTATATCAGGTTTATATGGAGATTTAATATCAATGGGTGTGTATACCTGGCAGGCGTCCACTTCTCCTTCCAGGGTGCCAGCACAAATCATTTGAGGAGTCAGGTACATGCCGTAGACACTTGGCTGGGAGCAGACTAGTTGAGCTATTACCTTGACCTGAGCCTGCCTTAGGTTATCTGACAAAAAGCCTGATAGAAAGCATAAAGAAGAGAAATTAGTAAAAAGAAATAGAAAAGGCACTAATTATGATATTAGTGTAAAGTATTACTCAAAGGAAGGTTTAAAAAAAAAAAAAGGTAGAAAACTATTTTTAATTTGTGAAAAATCACTCATACAGACTGCAACCAACAAGCCTTCCAGCATTCCTTGTAAACAGCGGCCTCAGGCCTTCTATAGCAGCCAGGAGTAAATTACAAGGATGGAGTCTTGATCGTTTAAATTATGTCACTTCTCAGGCATCTTTGTATCAGAACTTCTCAAATGCAAAAAGGAAATTGTATTAAAAATATTTGTGTGTGTGTGTTTGTGTGTGTGTGTGTGTGTGTGTTTGTGTGTTTGTGTGTTTGTGTGTGTGTGTGTGTGTGTGTGTGTGTGTGTGTGTGTGTGTGTGTGTGTGTGTGTGGGAGATCCATAGGATGTACGATTAATTGCTTTTATGCTCAGAATTTAATGATAGGAGTAAATCATTACAGTAAAATCCGAGAGTTTGTGTCAGTGTAACAAACCTCCTTCATTAATATGTCCCCAGCCTGTGATCCAACAGGCCGCTCCAGGAAGAAAGGACTCCCTTGGACTGGGTAAACAGACCGGTCGTACCCCACCTACAAAACACACAGTTATCAGATAAACATAACCTTCAGACATAATCTAAGAACAGCAATAAAGACATGGTTATGAGACCACAAAGTCTGTTTTTTTGCCAGCTAAGTTTCTATCAATGTATAAATGTCACTTATCTTGTTTTACTTACAAGTGTGTAACGTTTTTACAGCACAGTTTGGCTTTTTTATTTTTTCCTTTGTCAAAGTGTTTTACCTGGGCTTTGAAAAGTGTTATACAAAAATATAAGTATCGCTAATTGGACTGTATAAATGCAAACATGTTAAACAGAAACAGTGTTGCAATGAAAAGAATAATCAAGCCAGATTAATTTAACCAGATGTATTTGAGAGACAATTTTTTTTTAAACTACATACGCTAGTATCCATATAAATATAGTTTACGGAATTTAAAATTTATTATGCATCTATGTAATTTTTGAAAGAATCCAAAATATCAAAATAATTCATGATGTGTCAAATGTCTGTGAGAAATACATGTTAATTTTGATTTGATGGTCATCAGCAAATACAATGATGTAAGCATGTTAGTACCCACATTATGCAGTAAATTAACTGATGGTTGTCAGTAGTAATGGTATTTGCTATTTTAGGGTAGTCCCTATTGGACATTTTCAGTAGCTTTATAACTGCCTTTTTTTCAAAACATAGACCTTATCATTTCTTTCCAGCGAGGCTTATTTCGGAATCTGTTTTTATACAGTACATGTAAAGGGCAATTAGCCTACCCTATTTATAAAGTGTAACCAGGAACATGATGTGCTTTAACCAGCCCTGCCGATAGATGGGGCCCCATCCTCTTACCCTTCATGTCCATGTCAGTGATGGTGCGCAGCAGGCCCAGGTCATAGTCATTGTTTTCTCTGTTGAAGAGAGGGTGGTAGAGGACCTGCAGTGCTCTGTAACGTTTCCCCAGGGAGCTGTCTGCGATGCTGACGGTGTCTACCACCACCAGCCAGTCGGCCACTTCAAGCATGTTGTTTCTGCAGAAACCGCAGTGAGAGACAGACATTTGTGGTCCAAGTTCAAGTTAAGTGGCCCCAGTGTAAACAGATCAATGCTTGTCTTTCTCTTACTGTAAGAGATTGTATAAAAAATACTGATGCTGATTTCTTCTAATGAAGTCGGGCTGATTGAAACTGCTGATTTATCTTATTACATTCAAAAATGACATTGTTTCCAGCCCAAATCACCTCTATAAGGTACCAGATATAAACGGAGTGTTTACAAGGTGCTGCAAAGGAGAAACTGATTACCAAGGGAGATATTACTTTAATAATGTTACTATAATAGATTACTACAATATATATATGAAGTCATTGCATTTATTTTATATAACTGCTTTATACAGCACATGCAAGTAAATCATACAAGTAAATCCTAGTTGATATCACAACAATTACAAGTAATTATTTTTGCTTCAGTGTTACAAACTATAGAAATAAGCTTCTTATAGTTTGTAGTGGTAGTGTGATAATTTCCCAAAATCCAAATTAAATAGGCAGTAAAGAGCCCCCGCAGCCAGATCTACATGATGATGTTCAACAAACTCTGTTCTAGGAGCAAAACGTTCATTGATTGGAGAATTGAGTTGTTCTCAATTTAACTGATCTTGACTTTGTTATTAGAACATAGAATTAACTTGGACTTGTTGATATGCAGACAGGGAGAAGCACTACCTGGTTGCATCTAAATTGAGCTTCCAGACTTAACTAAATATTTTCTCCCTTAAATGATGACCCTTCTCTTTTATTTTTACTCCCCATATCCACCTCTTACTCAACAAAGCAGTGAGCTGCAGTAATGACCCAGCGAGGGGAGATGATGGCACCTCCACAGACGTGTTTCCCTCTCCAGTGCATGCTGGCCTGCCAGCCCCACTTGTCCTTGGCTGCAAACGTCCCCCCAACAATACGCCGGCCATCACTGACCACAACTTTACAGCCTGGGTGTAAGAAGGTGAACAAAAAGAGATGTATGCAAAGTGAAAATAGCCAAAGACAAAACACACACAAAGTTGAATGGAGCAAAAGTATATAAGCAGTTTAAAGAGATAAATCTGTGATTAAAATCATCTGGCTCTGTGTCATGGCAGTGTGGGCAGTGTTTGCAGATGAACAAACAGTGTGTGGCTTCCCTCCGTGGCTATCAGCTGAGAAAAGCAGCCAAGGTCTGCCGAGAGCCACCGGATGATGCAAACAATGCAAACGAGGTCCAATGAATTTTGTCACATGGTCATCCGAGATTTCAGCAGAACTTGGCTGCATTGGCGCCACAGAGGGAAAACCAACACCGTTCAGCTATACACACTGCCCACACAAAGAGAAAACAGAGCTGGATTAAAATCAGCAAAGCATCCCTTAAATATAGTGAATGATTATGGTCATATTCCCAAAATGCCCCTTATACGACATGGCCAGGCTATTAAATGTATGGCCATAACTGCCAGACAGCTGATTGATGTGTAAGAATCTTCTTTTTTTACCTGCAGTGATGTTTTCTGTCTGGTTCATTGGATTCTTAGACAGAAAAGGCTGCTGAGTTGGGACACTGCAGTTCCTCATCACACCACAGAGAGGAGACAAATGTCCTAACTCAGAGGGGAATACCAGGAACTTGACTGATTTCAACAGAGAAGAAAAACAGTGACAAACACACACATATGTTGTTAACTTGAATAGTAAAGACAGAGAATGTCTAATAAGAGGATAACTTCTAATCTTGAGAAACTTCCGGGTCGGAACAATGGGGCTTTATAGGGAGTGAGATAGGTAGGGAACAAGCTGTCTGTAAACGAGCTCTGGTAAGGACCAACATTACACGATTGTCACAGATTTCCAATGATCAAAACACCCAATACAGACTTCCTGTCCACATATATATATATATATATATATATATATATATATATATATATATATATATATATATATATATATTTTTTTTTTTTTTTTAATTACTGTGGACTTCATAAACAGTTACACACATTTTAACCAAAACACATTATTTTGACCCCAAAACATGTTCTAAAGACTGTAAAATACTCTCTATTCCCTTTTGACTCTTCTTTCTGATGAAGTATTTGAATTCATTCAAAAGCTTCAGAGGCCATATTAACTGTCATATTAAATGTGTAAAATCTATTACGTCTGATTTTCTCCTTATTCCATATGAAATGAGGTTCAGGGGGTTACCTAAGAGAGCTGAGATGATGACCACATTGATGATCAAAGAGAGGCTCAAAATCAGTTGCATCTTTCGAAACGAACAAGCTTGAGGTTGTGAATCTGAAGAAAAAAAACATAAAATGATGACAATTCCCTACCTTTTTTTCTAGTCCGTAAGTGTCAACAGATCAAAAGGATAAGAAGGTTTTTTCAAAAGAATTAATTCAGGCTGTGAATATTGTCCTGTAGAGTCCATAGTAATTGTCTGCTAACTGTCTGCTAACTTCATTTGCCGAACTAGTTCGGTCTGACATTCTACATTTCCCATCAGCTCGTTTGGAACCTTGACCGAGGTGGTACTACAAAAAGTACCTGAGAGCAGATACCATGAACGTTTTGTTGTAATGGAAAACCAAAAAAGTCGACCAAAGTAGAGGCGAGGCGGGTAGATACCATGCAGTGGAAAAACACCATAACTGTGTGCTGTTTGGTGCTGTTGTAAAGTGGATCTTCAAAGCTTCTTCTCTAAAACCAGTAAATCAGACCAGACAGTTTAACAATAGAAATCATTAACGTTCCATAAAGCCGAGGGGAGCTGTGGATTCAGTACATATGCCAGCAACTGAATGCCACTCATCAATAATTTTGAACAATTCATTGTTATAGAGATTTAAATACATTAAAACATAATTTGTCTAGCATGTTCAAATACAACTGACAGAAAAGGCTTGTTGCAAGTTGTGAGCCTGAGCTTGTCAGTCTAGCGTTCAGATCCAAGCCGCCTGAAGGGTCTTTGGTCCGACAGCTTTTTAAGCATGATCAGGAAAAGGCTTCGTTCAGAGGACCTGAGTGAATTGAGGACAGAGCACATCCATAATGTTGGGTAAAGCATGAGCTGCATGCAATACCTTGGAGGTAAAAAATGTTGAAACCAATTTTATGCTTGACTGACAGCCACCTGAGGCGAGCGAGTGCTGGTGTAACGTGAAACCTCTCACTAGTTTTTGATAGAAGCCTCACGGCAGCATTCTTCAGCAACGGGGGACTGACAGTGATGCTGTGGTAAATGTTATTAGGTGAGTCTATTGTGAACTCTGGGAGGTAGATCATGCTTTGTTGCTTAATAGACTGTATCCTTGTGTAAATTATATCAGTTAGATGCACCGTTACATACATATTGTAAACTATGTATGCTGTAACAATATATACCAAACTAAAAACAAATGTGACAAACACTGTTCCTTGCATGAAAACGGACGATACACTGATTAGCTTCTGAACGAAAGGCATATAAAATAAAATACTGAAATACAGATAAAATATTTTTTCGTTTTCACCGGCGAGCAAGTAAAGAGGGCCTGAAGCTGAGACAGTGGGTTGGCTAAAACAAATGATGAGATAAAATGAGATTGAAAACATTTCACTATTAATATCATGAAGAGATTAACAGACAGAGTTTGAAGAAAAAAGTAAAATTGCAAGACAATGTTGTGCCATTTATCCACAACCTTGGCAACAGCTAATCTACCTAGAAATTAGTTATAATTAGATAGATGAAATTGTCAACATGGCTGGCATGGTGTTGGTAAAAAGCACAATTTAAAAAAAAACACATGATACACCTGAGAGGGATAATTATTGGGATAGATAGACAGGATTATTGAGAATAGACCAACGTTTTCACAGTATAATCCTTTGTTTCTATTTTTTAGATGTGATGCAATCCAATCTAGGGTGATGAGAAATCCGTTGCCTGACTTCTTTAAAAGTAGTCTGTTATTGCTATTCGACCTCAAAATGGTCTTTGATACCATTGGTCATGGTGACCAATGGTATCAAAGACCATTTTGAGGTCGAATAGCAATAAAAGAGATTGCACATCTGCACTCTCCCACATTATGGTTTTGTTACAAAGGCTAAAACAGCTTCCTGAGCACTCTGTGTTTTGAAGAAACTCTGAGAAATGCTACTGTATCTATCTCGTCTAGCTGATAAGAAACCACTTTGATCGAAGGGGGAATAGGAGTCAGGGACGTATGGATGGCTCTGTTGTTTTCTGTTGGCTGAAAACTGACTTACATGACAAAATCACAGATAGTTTCAGGAAATGGGAAAACAGGGCACAATGGAAACAATCATTACAGGGCCAGAAGCAATGATTGATCTTTGAAGAAAATGCTGGTAAGACACTTAGTGTAACATGGAGACAGGAGATGAAGAACTGACTGAAGGCAGATAATCACTTTATTATATAGTAGGTGGTGAAATCTTGGGCCAACTGTTTGATGATTTTTGTGTGACTAGAAGGGATAAAACACTTACTATGTCATCATTTAAAAAGATAAGAGTAGCAAGGGGAGCAGTAATGTCTGTGTAGATGAAGAACCTGGGAGTGTTTAATGTTCATTTCATCAGCAACATAGTGACTTCACATATTTTACTTTCTGATATTTTTATATATTTGTGCTCTTGGCTACATTATTTTGTTTTAAGATTATTTAAAAAATTATTTATTTTAAGAAAAGATTATTTTTCAGTGGTCAGCAAGGCTGAGTGCAGATCAATTATGCGGCTGCTTTCAGTTGGCTACATGACTAAATAAGCACGCAGATAACTGAGTATTAGAGATGTACAAGATTATTATGATGTAAAAGTAACAACTATAATGAGAGAAGGGTCTACAGTCAAGCCAGTGGCTCTGTGAGGCTGTACAGGTATAATGGGTGCTATGAGCTAAATGCTAAGACGTAATGTAATAATTAGCACTCAACATGAACAACAACTGAGGATGATGGGAATGTCATTAGTGTTGCAGGTATTAAGTCATAAACCAATGAAACCTGACCTCAGCTTAGTTGGAGTTGGAGTTGGTGCCCACTTTGCCCAGTTGGTAATCCCTCCTTGATTATTTTT
Organism: Etheostoma cragini; assembly: GCF_013103735.1. Classification (NCBI taxonomy): domain Eukaryota; kingdom Metazoa; phylum Chordata; class Actinopteri; order Perciformes; family Percidae; genus Etheostoma; species Etheostoma cragini. The sequence continues at coordinate 22,912,465 of NC_048412.1, read as the reverse complement.
GAATGGCTTTTCTCAGACAGAGGGTGAATACATATGCAGCATGCAGATGCTCCTTTAATTATTAACATACCTCGCTCTTCAGCAGGGAGATCTTTGGGTAACATGAGGCCTACTGATCCCTCCTCCAGTGGGCCTCCATCTGACGGTTTCCTCTGCTGAACTTCCTGGGAATTATCACTGCAAGGAAGTGTTGAAGCCAGGGTTTTTTGATCTTTAGCCCCCAAGGAACCAGAGGGAGAAGATAAAGTTCCTGGAAGTTGAGGCTCTGATGTTACTTCATATAAGGATGGTAGCTCTGGGAATACATTGCCATTGGCTGGAGGTTCATAGTGAGGCATGAGTGTGAGGACTGTAGAAGGGACCAGAGACGACACACTCAGTACTTCATGACTAATTGGACTTGAAGATGTTGATGTCCACTGCTCAAGGGACGGATAGATTGACGCAACAACTGGCTGCTGTGCATCCAAAGCGCTGGTGCTGATTGCTTGGACGTGCAAATGCATACCTGTAAAGTTGCAGGTAGCGCTCATGAAATGCAATGTATGTTAAGGTTTATGTTGTTTGGCGTGATGGTGTATAGCATGTGGGGTCTGATTAGCAGTGTGCGTGTGTTGGTCCAAATAAGAGCTGCTGGATTTCAGACATGGCTGAGCTGAGGGGAGGGACACGGGTATGAAAGGAAACCCTAAAAACCTCAGCTGAGTCCTGTAAAAAAACAAAAGCGACAACAAATCATGAGCTTGGAATAATGCTTCTGTGAGTAACTTTAAGATAGGTGCTAAAATTCCTACATGATATAGAATAAATCTAATACGGTCTTTTAAAGTGCATTTATTATTATATTATTATTATTATTATCTTGAATTACTCAAAGAAAGAGTTTGTGAATTCCTTTTCTAAGCAAATGTCAGATTGGATCTTGGTAATTAAAACTGGTTAAATTATGAGACAGAATTAAACTAATTTTCCAAAAAGAAATTAAAGGTCCGCCCCAGACAACACTCAAGTAAAAAGCTTACTTTGAGGAAATGCTAATAAATACATGAATGAATAAAACATACAATCCACGAGGAAATGTAAAATAAGTTCACAAAAAGTAAGAATTATGAGTTTCAAGCGGTTTTAACCTACATTGAACTGCAAGAAAAGACATGCGATTGTTCAATACAGCAAACTCTCATTATATCTTCACATCTCATCACATCAGTGTACTCTAAACATGTCTTTAAGCGCTCTCACCTGAATCTCAGGCGTACAGATTTGCATGTGTACGCTTCATTTGTATGCAAGGGATTATTCATCTGAGTGCGTCTCCGCCACCTAATAAACCAGCTTTTTACCAGAGTGGGGAAAAGAAATGCAGCGCTGCTGCACCATCAGTGACAGGACGCAGAAGACAGACCGCCTGCTCTGGGGCATCTTTAATCCCAAGATATGTGTGGTCCGTCACTGTCTCATCTTCGGATGGCACACCGCTTCTCTTGCGATTCTACAACTCTCCTCCTCCTCTCTTTAGTTACCACTCAATCATCTCATTGTGTCATTCCCTTCATCATCTACCTCCTTATCCTTCCTCCAACTTAATCTTCCACCTCTGGTCAGAGCAGGCTAGGCTGTAGCAAGCAGGACAGTAACGGATATGTGCACTCTTGTCATTGGCTGTCTATGAAATATGCATGGGGATAATTGGGAGCTTGGGTCAGAGTTTAACAACAGAGGGTAATGTACACTACACAAATGAGCTGCTCCCAGTCACACACACTGAGGAACATAATGACAGCACAGAAAGACAAACATTCACAGAGTCAGGGAGTTCAATTTCTTATAGTTGAAAGATATGTATCAAATAATTATACCCCTTATTTGATTCTGAAAGAGCTTGTTGTGTGTGGTTGTTTGTATGTGTGTGTGTGTGTGTGTGTGTGGGTTCCCAGTCTACTCCAGGATATTTTGTTCGTCCTATCACCTTACTGCCTCAGACAGTGTGAAGTGTTGGCGGCAACAAGTAACCCCAGTCATGGTGTTACTCAGCATCTTCTAGGTAACACTGCTGAGTTCATTTTAAAGCTCTAACTTGGTGGAGGAGACATGACTGCATCACCTGCAGGCATGTCACTGCATCCGCAGCAGTGGAACAAACATTTTCTAAATAACTGAAATGTTAGTTTCCCATAAAGAATGGGAACTTACATTAAACTTACAGAGTTTATTTTTTACTTCAAAGATAGGCTACCTAAGTAATAATTAGAAGGTAAAATAAATTCCTGTATTGAGTTTATTATTTGGCTAAAGCTTTCTATTCCTTTCTATCTACCTTGCCGACCCATCACTAAGCTTTATGCAAATGATTGCGTTGTGACGTCACAAATTTGCAAATCAGTGTATGATATCATCTAGTTACTTTCAGTGTCTTTTGGAGCTAGTGCTAGCTACTTTCATTGGAAAAGAGTCGGCAACATTGGACAGAAACGCTCACATTTCACAAAACAAAGACGGAAAATATAACAAGTGCTAACACAATCGACTCTGTGAGGCTTTAAGCTAAATGCTATCGTCAGCATGCTAACATGCTCACTTAAATTTGACCAGTGTCAGTAGAATTAATCATCTAGAGAACATGAATGTCTGTTCAAAATTTCATGGGAATCCATCTGATAGCTGTTTAAATATTTTAGTCTGGTTCAAAAGAGAACAATAACAGCAACCAAACATTTCACAAACAACTAAAAAGTATGTGCAACAGCTCTTTTCTTGGTAAATGAAGTCACTTTGTTATGTGAATGTGTTTGGTAAAATGTTGTGGTTTTATTTAGCTATGTATAATATCACTAGTCTTCTGTTTTCTTGCCGTCACTGTGTTTTTACCCTTGCTAAACCGTTTCCTGTTTCCTTTGGTGTTCTATTATGCCAATTCGAAATGCTTTTCTGTGTGCCTTACATCTGTTATAAAGCTAAATAAACATTTCTATGCTAAAGTTTAAAAATGACTGAATATTGCTTGCTTAGTGTTGTGTATAGCTTGACCATGGAGTTGCACCTTCTCCATCTGCACAGGACACTGACTGAATGAATAAATAAAGTGTGTGGGCTCCATTTGCTTCCATACTGGTGTCAGAGTTCTTGTTTACTCCAATAAGGTTGACTGGCAACTCGCATAAATCTAAACTGCTGAGATGCGTACAGCTCTGCCAGCTTCCTCTCCCTTCGGTATCAGTCCAGGAAGGAAAGAAGGGCCTCTAGTTCAGCTTCTCCACAGCAGGCCCTCGAGATGCAGCAGTATTTGCAATTTAATAGCATTTGTTTAATCCTGTGCAGACAGTCACATCAGCGAGGTTTAATGACAGGACACCATTGTTACTGTCAGGAAGCTTCCAGTCGCAAACAGTTAACCAAACTTTTATATCCATTCCTCATTTCACTCTTGGCAAAAAAATAAATAAAAATAAATAAATATATACATATTTTTTAAATAAAAAGAGCTTGTTGTAATAATAATTGTAGCTCTCTGTTTTAGGTACCGAGTGAGGCATCTCGTTTCTTTCCCATCTTTGTTGGTAGTTACACATGCGCAGTAGCTAGGTCAGCACAGCTAGTTAGTCAGTTGCAGAGTACGAGAGCGTGCTACACTAGCAGCAAGGTGAGGCTGGACTACAATAGAGCTATATAAGCCTTTTTCACTTTGTAAACCTATAACGTGAACAAAAAAGACATGTAAAACAAATTAAATTATAGTCATTGTATTAACTGGTATCACAGCATAAACATAATTATGACAGGAGTCCAAACAATTCCACCTACTTTCTACCATTTACCAATGTTCAGTGGCAGAATGTGTTTTTAGGTGTGAACTTTAAAGCTTTAGTGGGTAACTTTTTTATGTTAATGAACATCCGTTTTATTCAAGCCGTTGACAAATGAGTTGCTACAAAGCTAATTAAGACTATCAGCTCCACACAACTCTCTCTGTATTTTTCAGTATGGCTGTGTTCAGAAGATTTTGCGTGAAGAAACTCCAGTGAAGATAATTACCTCTTCTGAAGAGTCCATCACGGCCAATCCTCTGTGTCCTCCTCGGCTACTAGCAACTGCATGGAGGAGGGGTGGGGGTGGTGAACGATCATGGAAAGCTGGTATCATGTGGACATGCCGCCAGTTTTGTTGTTGGGGGCTAGTGCGCGGAAGCAAAGGAGCGAGGGGGAGGGATGAGGAGGAGGGGGCAAGCTAGTCTCGTTTTGTTTGAAAATACTCCTAATGTCAAGAACTAACGTCCCCCAACATCGCTTAGAGCACCTTTAATAGGAAGGAAAAAAGGGATACACTTTAGGTATTAAGATATCTACATGAGAGTGACATGACATTATTACAAACGTGCCCTAAACATTATATTGTTTCCAGCACTTGTGTCACCTGTTCCTTGTTTTACCTCGTTACTACCTCTTGTAGTTTGGTCTCTGTGTTGTCTTTGTCTAGTGTAGGATTATTGTATTGTTTAGGGTGGTTGTGTGTTGAGTCCGCCCCTGTCATTCCTGTGTTCCAGTTTTCTGTATTCCTGTTCTTTTGCTTATTTTGTATTCTGGAGGGATTTTGCCTGCTATGTTCACGACTCCTTTTGTTTGGTGTGGACTTCATGTCCTTAAATCCTCAAGCTCAACACTACCTGTCTGTCTCTGCGTTTGGGTCCGCAATCTTCAAACTAGAACAGTGTAGATGCCTTCAAGTAGTGTCACTGCTGGAAAAAAAAAGGATATTTCAGTGGCAGAAGACTCTTTTAAATATGCATTACAAGATGCCACCCTCCTCCAATCTCAGTACTAAAGGGGAAAAGCCCACATTGAGATTATAATAGATAATGTATATACATGTATACAGTATATTCGTATATATAAGTAAAATATGGCTTATCCAAAATCCTCAGTGTGCACTTGGATCCTGCCTGAATACCAACTGCTCAAACGTGTGCAGTACCTGCGTCACACAGTAATTGGGGCTCTAATTGCTTTTTTACTACCTCTGTGCCACTGCAGAGAGTGAAAGGATTTGTAAATTTATTGTATATTAAAACTGGATGTGCTTTCATTCATGCATTGCACTCATTTGAATTTGGTTGTGAGCTATTCAGCTTATTTCCTTTTGTTTAACTAGGATAATGAGCACCTTGTAAAAAAAACTACTTCTCTGGGACAGATCAAATTAGTAAAATTAAAATATTCAATAAATAAAATGTATTTTTTAAATGTATTATCAATGGTTTGTACAATACTTGCAATTCCTCTTCTGTGAAATTATTATTTACAAGACCAAATTTTACATGTACGCACTAAACTTACTTACTTAAAGCAAAACGTGTACACATTTAATTAAATGAAAGTTCTTTTCACTGTCAGCAGGTTGTGAACGTGCGCTCAATCACCAGATCAATAATCCTGCCTTGGTGTAACTCTGCAAAAAGTATAAAAATGGTCGAGCCTTTGGCATCAGAGTACAGAAAACAAACAAAAAAACCCACTTTTGTATGGTTCCATTTTTTTTTTGTCTTTGCCTTGACTTGTTGCAGTCCTCTGAGGACGAGCACATGCGAACAAATAATGAGATGCCGGTTGTCAAGATTACAAGAAAAACACAACAGCAAACGTTTTGGAAAAACAGTCAAGTCTCAGGGAGTCTTTTGGTCCTCAAATATATGACACGTTCAGACTGTTTGTAAAGCAGTGCATGTCTCTTTTTCCATAAATATCTCCAGCCTTGTTTGTGTTCGTGAAGCTGTCTCTTACTTGTGACATTCTCTTTTTATTATCGGCCAGCATGTTTTCATTTCAGTCTTCTCTAAGGGGCTGGTTACATTTTCTCTTATTTTACCGCTAATGTCATCAGACGTGCCATCTGTT
>NC_048412.1:22826328-22906567 GCF_013103735.1 Etheostoma cragini | reverse complement strand
CCCCCCCCCAGTTCCTGTCTATCAAAAGTGACGACTACTTCTCCCACTCTTGCCTCTGATCTCAAACCAACGACAGGCTTGACAGTTAACGCTTTTCCTCTCTCCAGGTTTCAGCAGTGCAGGATCTTGATGAAGGCTTTGCGAAACTCGATGTTGAAAGTGGTGTAGATGACAGGGTTGACGGCACTGTTGAGGTATCCCAGCCAGGTGACGGCACTGTACAGTGAGGGTGAGATGCAGCAGCTACTGCAGTGGGCCTTCAGCACGTGGGTCAGGAAGAAAGGCAGCCAGCAGATGATGAACACACCTTGGAAACAGGGACAGGAAGTGGATTAGACCAGGGGTCTTCAACATTTTTTAAGCCCTGGACACCCTAACCCCCCCTATTACAAATTTGTATAAACTGAATAGGCATTTCAAACTGGGCCTACAATAACGTGTAGGGCTGCCTAAAGTCTGTGCCTAAAGTGCCTAAAGTGCATAGAATACTAAGCTATTAAAATAATAATTGTTTACATGATTTTATAAATGTTCTAATTTTAAACATACATGGGAATTTTTATCTGTGGATGGCTACTTTAGTGACTACTCAACCTAGCCAGTAAGCCTATCATCACTGCTTTTTCACAAACCGACTGATTTTTATTTGCTAATAATATTTTGGATTCATGTTAAAGCATTTTAAATTTTGAAAAAATACTTAAAAAAAACTAATTTGGTGGCCTCCCTGCAGCAACTCTGGAGACCCCCCTTGGGTCCCCGGACCACCTGGTGAATATCTCTGGGTTACAGGATGAGTTCCTGCATGTTTTTAGCCCCACATGTACAGATTCTTCAGGGATAAATCTAATGAAATATCTCAGCAACTGCTGCATTTGTATTTCTCACAGAACCATAAAACTACTGAAACAGTACATAAATCGATGCATTTAGAGCTTCATCATCAATTCCAATCGCAGTGTTAAAGCAGCCAAGTCATATTAATAACAAAACAGATGAGGTAGGCAAGAAACAAAATATAATCAAGTGAAAAGCCATAAAATATGGAGACCATAACATTGATGCCACGCATGATTTGACAGATTTGACAATTTGTCTCTCACTGAAATAAGGAAAACTTTCTTCAAATATGCATTCAAAAACTTCAAGCTCATGTTTTCAGTTATTTACCAGACCACCCCAAGATCATTTTAAACTGATTTTCACCTAGATTGTCTGTTCTTGTTCAACCAAAAGGTTGAATGAGGACCAAAAAAGTTGTCTTGGTACAAGCAAAGCTTACACAATGCCTCTGGTAATAGAAAGGGAGTGAAAAAAAACCTCTAAGACTGAAGTGTTTAGGTATCAGACGATATTTCACGATCAGATTCTAAACCAGATTTACTAAAAACTTAAAATAATAAACTCTACATCTAGACAAATACATTACAGGAATCACATGTTAAACTTGAAAGTTAATGAAGTGGGATTTGACAAATTGCAGTAAATTCATTATATCTGCATCCCCAAATAGTATTAAACTGGTGTGACTGATTACATACAGTACATTACATAAAGTATTCATGTAGACTAGTTTGTTTGTGTACACACACACACACACACACACACACACAAAAACACACAAACACACACCTAAGCTACAAGTTTACTAAATACTTTATTATTAACTATTAACGCCTCTGCTCACCGAGCACAATAGCGAGCATCTTTGTCGCCTTCCTCTCCTTCTGCTGAGACAGCCTCCCTCTCACCCTCTCTTTGGTCATCCCCCATTTCTCTCTCCCTCCACTGCGTTCCCTCCATCCCTCACGGCCCCTCATGCCGTCCTCCAGGGTGGCGGGACGAGGCATCAGGGCCGACCGAGCCACAGTGGAGGGAAGAGCCGGTGCAGGTCCAACTGAGATGGCCATGGAGATCTTGGCACGGCCCGAATTGGAGGGGGTTTGGGGAGCAGTAGGAGAAGCTAGGCTCTGCTCAGTCTGTGGCAGGAACTGACCCGGCTCCACTTCGAGAGGGTGAACCATTGCCTCCTTTACCAGGGTCTGACACATAGAGAGAGAGAGAGAGAGAGAGAAAGGAGGGTGGTAAGGAAGGTACGCATTAGGGGACAAACAAAGATCTGGGTGCTTGATGGTGAAGATGAAACTAAAGTAAAAAAGAAGGACATTTATGGAAGATGGGACAACAGAGAGCAAGCAGAGCATCACTGCAGAGGTAGTCTAGCATGGCCGGACCTTCCTTCACAGCGCTGCGGAGTAGGGTCTGGCTACCCCACACAGGATTCAGGGATGGGACAAAAATGTGCACTGCTTTATTGTAATTGTTTGTAAATCAATCATAATCGTCGTGGGCCACGGAGCCACTGTGCCGCTGGCAAATAGTTTTGGTAAGGAACTTGTTTTAGTGGAACATGTGTACGTTCAAAAAATGCTTTCGTAGTGCAACAGAAAACTCAGAATAGACAGATAGTCCAGCTTACTGTTTGGATTTACCCCGCAGAGATGTGAGTAAGTTAGAATGTCAACACAAACGAAGTGGAAAGTGACAGACGAAATTAGGGCCATCCATTGGAATTTCAGGTGGCACCGGAGAAATCCCAGAAGTAAAAACATCGTGGAGATACGTAAACTACTGCAGAGGCAACAGATTGCAGAAGAAAGACAGGAGAGAGACAGTAAAGAGGGAAAGGCCATCTATGTTGCTGAGAGACTCACCACTTTCTTGCGCTGTGGGCCAGCGGTGGCAGGCCTCAGGATCAGGGTGCACAATTTCACATCCTCTGGTTGTGTACACTTATTCTGAAAGGAAAAGAGGCAGCATTTAAAAATATGAAAAGCCCAACTCAGACTGGATTTTTGAAGTTGATGTTGATATCATTATTTGAAAAATTAAAAAATGGCTAAAATACATTGGCAGGAGATCATTTTGTTAAAGGTCCCATGGCATGAAAAATTCCCTTCATGAGGTTTTTTCAACATAAAATGAGTTCCCCCAGCCTGCCTCTGGTCCCCCAGTGGCTAGAAATGGTGATAGGTGTAAACCGAGCCCTGGGAATCCTCCTCTGCCTTTGAGAAAATGAAAGCTCAGATGGGCCGATCTGGAATCTTGGTCCTTATGAGGTCGTAAGGGGCTGGGTTAACTCCCTTTTCTCTGCTTTGCCCTCCCAGAGAATTTGGCCAACCCAGGAGAGAGAGACATCATGGCTTTCAAAGGAGAAAAGTGGCAGTTGGTCAAGGCCACACCCCCAGCCTCCACCACTTCAGATACAGTATTAGGGGAGCACCAATGCCTTTATAAAAGCATCCAAAAAGCACCATGACATGGGACCTTTAAGCATGAACTAGTGCTGTCAAACAATACAAATATTTAATCGCGATTAATGTCATAGTTAACTCTCAATTAATTGCACATTTTTATCTGTTCTAAATGTCCCTTGATTTCTTTTTTTTCCCATTATTTTTTCTCATTTTAATGCTCTTACCAACGTGGAAAAGTGGATCAGCTTGCTCTGTGAAAATCTTTTTTTTGTATACGGCATATAGTCCACTGTAGTGTTCAATTTCACACGTAACATTCTGACTTGGAGCAAATAATCTCTCACACAATGTAACACTGTCCATCAATAAAAGGGTGAAAAAAATACTTCGACAAAGCGGGGGAAAATTCTCATCAGCTGTGTGCTTGGCCATCAACGACAAAACACACAGATCACTTTGGTCTTGTCAATGGAACCATTTGGCAACTTTTAAAAAGTAAACTTTCGGGCACCCAGATAGCTCAGTTGGTAGAGCGGGTGCCTATATATAGAGGTTTACTCCTCGACGCAGCCGGCCCGGGTTTGAATTCGGCCTGCATCCCTTTGCTGCATGTCACTCCCCCTCTCTCTCCCCTTTCACAACTTCAACTGTCCTGTCCATTAAAGGCCTAAAAATGCCCAAAAAATAATCTTAAAAAAAAAAGTAAACTTTCCATCCAGAATCTTATTGGCATCCATTTAACATTGCTAACATGCAATATCCAAAAATGTACTGTTATGAAAAAAGTGTTAGCCATTTGATGCAAATGCTTCATATTGAGATGTAGTGTTTAATTTTGAAGGAGATGTAAGGCATTTGGCATTGTGTGTGCAGTTTTGGGAATCGTGTGTAGAGTTTGGAAAAAAGCAGACATAGTTTTGAATTAGAGGATGGATACCCGACCCGAGCCCGACGGGACCCGACGGTACCCGATGGGCCGGGCCGGGTTCGAACAGATTTTTAGAAAGGATGCTCGGGTTCGGGTCGGGCTCGGTCACATCAGCGCGATAAGGCATTGACATTTTTTTTTGTGTAAACTCATTATTTTTTCTTGTTTATAACTTTTGGGTTTTTAATTCTATTGGTTTGTTTTTTCTTTTTTGCTTGCTTATTTACTGTTTGGGTCTTACTGTATTTTACAAATTTTTATCATGTGAAGCACTTTGCTACTTTGTCTGTAAAAGGTGCTATATCAAGTAAACCTAATATATTACATTCTCAGCAGCGGCAGCAAGGCATTAAACTAAACATGTACAGTATATGTGTGAGTGAATGCTGAATTACCGCATCGGTTCGGTTACTGCTCTGTCGGACGCGGGCCGGGCTCGGACAGAAAATTCCGGCCCGATCCGCACTCTATTTTGAATGTGTGCAGGCAGCAAAAATGTAATCTTAAACACACCATTCAGGTTTAAGTACTATAATTCAGAAGGTAAGTCTAGTATTTTCTGTACTGTTTTTTCAGATCAGTTATTTTGTCAAGTCAAGATACCCTGGTGTAACTCTGATCCTGTTCTTATTGGCCCAATGAACATTTTGTTAGTTTGATAGTAAAACAAAATCTAATTAGCTAAAAGTCCTTTGTTTCAACTTTAAATCTTGATTTGGTAACTGACTATACTGTATATGTCTCTTCCTGGACAACGCAGTGATTAAAAAACATTGTTTTAAACCACAGCACTTTATTTTTGATTTTAAAGGTGATCCCAAAGTTTCCACGGTGTATAAAATTACACACTAGACATCTAGATTCTTTCTAGTTTATAGAATGGAGCAGAGTTGTGGCTTTGAGTAATTCACTCAGGGTAAACATCCTATAGCTTCAAAGATGCTGATACAGAATTTTTGATGTGTCAGAGGTTTTAAAGTATGGATGATGGAAAAGCAAAGATTGAATCAAAAGCAGATTGGGAAACTTTTGAACTGATATTCAAGTTATGGACTTCATCTCAACTCTTTTGGTGGTGCAAACAATATTGGTGAAGGCCAGTTGGTCCAAATATATTAATGCCAAAATTTGCGGGAAGTTAAAAATGGGAAATCACAGACACAGTCTGTAAAATAAACGTCTTAAGAATGATCAAAACACAGTTGACCTCCAAATTTGTGACTCTACCTTCCTGTGTCGCCGACCTTCGCCCACATCAGCCCCGCCTTGTGTGTGCACGCCACGTCTGCGGGGCGGGGCGGTGCGTCTGCCTCGCTTGCGCAGCACCACGCAGATCTGCGCATAAACCAGCAACGTTACGATGAAGGGAACGTAGAAGGAGGCCACAGATGAATACACCACGAAGGCTGGATCGGCAAAGCTGCATGTGGTGCCTTCCCGGCTGTCTAATGCAGAGAGGAAACATGCAAAAAATTAATTTTGTAGAGAAACATTCAGAGAAGATTATATGATAACTCAGTTGTTTTCAGTTTGCTTATGCTTATGGCTCCACTCTCATGTCCCTAGGGGCAGCTTGGCTTCAATGCAACGCAGATATGAAATAAACTTTAAGAACACTTGACATCTTGTTCTTTTTAATCAAGGCTTAAAACATTCCTGTTTACCATTTTTATCTGTTAGGTTGTTTAAATATTGTCATTCCTACACTTATATCCTTCTTAACACTTTTACATCCACTGTTTTTTGTTTGTTCTCGTTTTATAATTGTGGACTTTTATATGCTTTTTATGTTTTTCTTACGTAAAACACTTTGAGATAAGATAAGATAAAACTTTATTGTCTGTTCAAACAGAAAATTGTCTTGCATTGTCTGCTCCAGCAGTCAACAGATAACAGATAACAGATACAAAACATCTGTATGGTCACCCAACACACATCTGACACACTTTTCAGTAACACAGACACACACACACACAAACATGTAATATTTATGACTGTGATGTTTGCAGTACTACAATGATCCACAGATCACATTGAATTGCCTTTGCGTCTGAAAATGAATTTCTCTCTTCCTCTGTCTGTTCCATATTTAGCCAGATGGTGGTTTGCTTAGTTTAGCATTAATGCAAGCCTGAACGCAGGGAGAAAATGCTACTCGGGCTCTGTTCAAATGTTAAACAAAAAAATGCTTTCAGCCAAGAAATAGTCCAGCACACAATTCCTCTTTTTTAAACCTTGTTTTTGAACAGATTTAACAAACAATGTTGATAATTATGACAAACAAGGACTAAATCAGCCTTAGAGGTGCTAGTAGTTGGTTTATTTTACCTTTGGACAGAGCCATACTAGCTGCTTCCCCTGACTGTAGATTCATATTTACTGCACACATGAGAGTTGTAGCAATTTTCTAAAGCAAAATAATGATGCAAATTGACCATTTAAGAACAAACACTGGCACAAGAACTGAATGGAAAATCTACCCACAAAGTTTTCAAACAGTATGTTGTAATCTATGAGCAGCCTGTTACTGAAGAGAGTGAAACGAGTATTTCTAAATCTTTCAGTATCTTCTTGTGTTTTGACCGTCAACTGAGGCTGTCTCTCACATAACTTCTAGTTTTCCACTCATTCTCAAGTGGTTATCTTTCCATTCAATGCAAGCACATTTCACATTTAGTCCCTCCTCGCAGCTGCCTTCATTAAAGTAAGGGTTAGCAGTAGAGCATCTTCACTGCTGCTCCTTTGTGAGACAGAAAACAAATCCAGGATTATGTGCTCCTACTTGTTTGCAGGGCAGACAACATCTGTCATTCCCTCAATGAGAACAACATATGGGTAAATTACTGAATGCTCTGTTTATCAATGCTTATGGAAATTTAAGTATAAGGTCTGTCTGTTGAATGAGCAGCTTGGGATTTCCTTACTGTCTGACCAAAGATTGATTATCAAATTTAGGGACAGATGAATTAGAGCACTGCAATGCTGTCAATAAATAAGAAATTGTGTGTGCTTCTTTATAAGTGAGTTAAATCTTAGCTAGTCTTAGCAGAATAGTGCAAAGTTTAGAAAACATCCATTAACAGCTGCAGACTAAACTATCCATGAAGGACCCAATCTCCCATTTCCATATTAGCATTAATTAAAAGAGCCTTTTTGTGCCTTAACTTGCACTGGTGTGAAACAGAAAACTAAGACCCATTCCTGACCAAATAGCAACCACGTTAAATAGAGTCTGAAGCTAAAGCAGTGAATGCTGCACCTATAACAAAGCTCTTCAATGGAAGTGAAATGAAGGATCCCAAAATCCTTTTCCACCTCAAAAAATCTAGTATTGTAATGCGTGGCAGGGTGGTATTAAAGTATAAAAAAAAGGCTGGTTAAAAGGCCTGAAGAGAGGAAAGTATTCAGTTTTATACAAGACAAAAAAGCAAAAATCCAAGAAAAGTCTGAAACAAAAACATTGTATTTCTTTGTTATTCTTTTTAATCAACTGATGACCCCACAGGGGCCTATTTAGGGGTCCCACCCCTGATGTTAGGAACCAAAGAACAAGATGCTGGCCCTCAGAAAACTCAGCGTTAATGAGATAGACATTTTGGACCAAAGTTAATTGTTGTCAAAGGTTATAGGCAAGGATAAGATATCTTTATATATATTATATATTTATATAAGTTTATCTTTGGTGAACTATAACATATGAATTAGTGCCATTGAGCAGTTGCAAAACTGTCTTGACAGTGATGACCTTAGAGTGTAGCCACTGCACGACCAGCAAGTAGTCCCTACATCAACCAGACCACAGCACCTGTTTTGTGAGGACATGTGAATGAATCTTCTGTCACTTTGTGGATTGACCGAGAACTAAGACTGTCATCCCTGGGTGGACACAACACCTTAAAGAAGGGATCAGATGTAGCTGTTACCAGTGTTGTTGAGTCCAAACAGTAAAGGGCAGGAGATGGCAAAAGAGAGGAACCACACCACAGCAATCATCACCGCCACCCTCCTCCTGGAACTGTATCTGGTGTTGTAGAGCATCGGCATGGCTACCGCTGTGTATCTGCAATAGTACACACACACACACACACGCACACGCACGCACGCACGCACGCACGCACACACACACACACACACACACACACACACACACACACACACACACACACACACACACACACACACACACACACACACACACACACACACACACACACAAGATGCATATAGCACACAGAAAACACATTAGCACATGCCTTTCTTGCACTCAATCATGGTGCATGCATTTTAACACATTGTCGATACAGAGTAAACACATATTGATGTCCTTGAGACTTAATTATTCCATCGACATGTGCTCACATTTTAAAGTGAACTCAGGCACTTGACACAGAACACAGACAAACAGATTCCCAGTTTCCCTTCAAACAGACATAAGTGGCTGCGGTCGAATTGTCAAATTTGTTTAGACAGGTTCCTAACGGAGTGAAATTACCCGGGAGTAGTTAAGTGGCTGCCATGATAAGAGCCATTCGAACGGTCTAAGTCAGGGTTCTATGTTTTTTAGGCCAAGGACCCCTTAGCTGAAAGAAACGGAGCAGGGACCCCCTACAACATATTGTATAAAATTGAGATAAACTGGGCCTACAATAGCGTGTAATAGGGCGGCCTAAAGACTTCATGCATACCTTTTTTATGGTGCATACAATACAAAGCTATTAAAATAATAATTATTGACATTTATACATCATGTTTTAATGTTAAAGACACATGTAGTACAGTGAATCCTTAGGATCTGTGAATAGTTACCTTACCTATGGGCCTATTAGCCTGTCATCAATGTGTACAATTAAAAACAGATCACACATAGGCCGATTTTTTGCTAATAATATGTTGGACTCATGTTTATGTATATTTTCTAGTGTTGTCAAATGATTCAAATATTTAATCGTGAATAATCGCATTAATGTCAGAGTTAACTTGCGATTAATTGCCTTAATGTCTATTTATCTACAGTAGATCTGTAGGTCTGATGCGTTCTGCTTATCTTGCATTGTAACTACATGTAACTATTATTTTCATAAAATCATTCTAATCGGGATTCATGTAGATGAAAATGAGTAGACAGGAGTGTGAGCTGATCAACCAATAATGAAATTAAACTTTGTTTGCTGAAAACCTTTCATACAAGAAACAGCCTGCAGCCTAGGGCTGCACAATTAGTCGCAATTGTATTGAAATTGCAATATGGACTAGTCCAATATCCAAATTGCAAGGGGGCGCAATATTTGTAAATGGTAAAATATGTGTCAAACCATTCTGAATATTGTGGTCAAATTGTATCCTATAGACTGAAAGAAAAAAACTTTGTTTGGTACAGATTTGCAAAAATCACACTATAATCATTTTTATTTCTTTCAAAGTTAATCATTTTCAATGAAAACAATAATAATGATACAAATGATCATTCCTTCCAATACCGTGAATCATATCGCAATACAATGTCAGTCAAAATAATCACAATTAGAGATTTTCCTCATGTCATGCAGCCCTACTACAGCCCAGTGTTTTATAATAACAAAATGGCATGCAGTGGGTGGTTCACCTGGAACAACATAATTATTGCAGAATAAGAAGGGGAAAAATGGTGATGAAGTAATATTTTCCATCGGGTGATCCACTTTATAGGCCTGCATAAAACGCACATGGCAAAGTATCCAGATGCGCTGGCAGACCCACATCAATAACATGCTCTGTCGCATGATTACAGCCGAGGGTAAGGGCAGTCTTTTCCTATTTCCTTTTGAATTCTTCTCATCACTTTTCCTTGACCTCATGACATTTACCATTGTGGTTAAGAAAATGTGGTTAGGAAAAGGACTTAGGAGGTAATTTTTTGACTTTTCGACCGCAGCCAAGCTGTCATTGCCCGTTTCACAGCCCACAAGGACACAAAACACACACCTGTCAGCATGTCGAAACCAATTTGAGCCGTCTGCTTTAAGCGCAGGTGTATGCAGTCTTGCTGTAATTCAGACTGCAAGCAGTTACCCAAGACTCTACAGATGAAACTCAGCTTTTAATAGATTTAATTCCCAGAAGTTCTTTGTTGTTTCAGAAGGTAACATCTGCAACATGATGTTGGAGGCGTAGTACTTTAGTTCACCCCAGGAATTTATCGACTGTGAAGGAGTCCTGTAGGAGATGTGCAGGACAATGGTCTAGATCTGAAGCTATACATTTCTAATTCCTAGCTGTTTAGCGACAGGACAAAAGTAAACAATATTAAATTAAGTAATACTTTCATGACCAAACAGGGGAAAATTAAAAAAAAAAATTGTAACTGTTGTTCGTTATTACACACAGGCCCCAGTTACATACACATGCACAAACAGGAGCTAAACATCCCTAATAGAGAGATGTCAGAGTTAAGGGGCTACCCGTTAAAGGCGCACCCAACAGTTGAGGGTTTGGTGCCTTATTCAAGGGAACTTTGGCTGTGCCCATGAGGTGAACTGGCACCTCTCCAGCTACCAGTCCACGCTCCGCACTTGGTCCGCAAAGGGACCTGAAAAGGTGACCCTCTTCTAGTTTAAGGCTCATATGTAGACTGTAGAGCCAAAGTGTCATCAATAAATAGGATGCTGACTCTGGAATAAACTTCTTCTTGTAAACGCTGTGTATTTAAAGAAGAAATAAGTGGATTGGTAATCAGTGATTGTTAATTAGGTAATCACAGTCCCAGCCCCTTCACTAAGAAATATTGGAGAGAAATCTTAGAGTAGAAACACTAAATATGATGACTTTATTTGGGTTTAAGCTACTTATATCCATTTACTTTCTATCATTCACAACTGGAGGACTGTGTATAAAAGGGCTCCATGTCCAACTGTTACAGTAAACTAATATAGACGTAATCACCCTTACAGTAAAGTGGTCAGCACTTTAACTTTGTAGTCACGGTTTTATTTTTTATCAGGCATGAAGCCAATACAACTTTATGAGGCATGAAGCCAATACAACTGTCTAACTGCAGTGCATATTTTATCGTCAACACCTTTGACAAAGAAATTAGACTCTATCCTTAGATATTGCACTAAATTACAAAAAAAAGTCTGAACTGGTCCAGGTTCAAAGTGTGAGTAATTAGAGTGCAGCGGCAGACGGCCTGCTCACTGGGCGTCTGGTCGCTTCACCCTAAACCCATGAAAAGGACATCAGGCAGAACGCCAAATCCTCTAACACAGTCTCCTTGATCCACGAGGAACAAACTCAGGACAATGTAAAAGACAAAGTGAAGACTGAACAATTCCTGCTGATAGACAAACAGATGACTAAAGTATGCAGGGCTTCTAACCTGCTGCAGTGTGACAGCTGGATGACGAGTGCATACTCTTTTTTTTTTAGGATTATTTCTTTTCAGGCCTTTATTAGACGGGACAGAGGGAGAATGACATGCAGCATATATTTACAGGTTGGAATCAAACTTGTGCCCACTGCAACAAGGGCTGAACCTTTATGTACGGGGCGTACGCTTAATCAGGTGAGCTACCCAGGTGCCCCACAAGTGCATTTAAAAAAAACTTTTTAGTGGATGCGTGTGTTTTACTTTTATTGCAGGCAAGTGTGTTGCCAGCTTTTAGTCTAGCCCGACTTGTACCAATCAAGATCAAGGCTAGGGGAGAGTATGAAGTAAATAAAATACATATTGATTTCTTTAACATCAACTCACTGTTTCTTTTTCTCAGATTGTAAGAAAAGAGAGAAAGACAATGAGAGTGTGTTATACGTTCAATAAAGCTAAGAATTAAAAAAACTAGAGAAATATGCCCCAGTAAAGAGAGTAAACTAAAGAGCAAAGTTCAAGGGAGAATCCACCTGTCGATGCTGATGGCGCAGAGGTTGAGGATGCTTGCGGTGCACATCATGACGTCCAGGGTGAGCAGGATGTCACAGTGGATGAGACTGAAGTGCCACTCTCCAACCACCTTCAACACAACAAACACAAACTGACATAAACACATTTTTCCTTCACTTCCATTCAATAACTTATGTACCCTTCAAGGACTTTAATTACGCCACTTATGTTCTATATTGTGGCTGATACAATATGTTGTAAGACTGGTGGAGTAGTGTTAATATTAACCAGGCTGGATCACTCTGAAGTACTTCATATTTAATTCCATTATTCCTCACTGCGAGCCCCACTGACTCATATTTGAAGTAACCCAATTTACCCACAGAGTTTTTTTGTATCTCCAATACCACATTAAAAAAAGATGCGGGTTTACAGATAAAAAGGATTGAATGTGGTAATTCATATTTTGCCTTTTGCACATTAAATATTTATAGTCTGTGAGACATCTGAGGACTGAATTCAAGTTTTCATTTTTTTATTCTGGAGTTGAAGTTCTGATAATTTATAAGTACATTTTAAATGAATCGATAATGTTTTGACAATTAATTAACCATGTGAGTCATTCAAACATTTGTTGATTCCTAAAAAAATCGGAACTCATAAAAGGTGATAGCTTGCTGCTTTCGTTTGTTTTACGTGCGAGTAAACTTATTATGATTGGGTTTTGCTCTGTTTGGCGGAGAAAAAAAGCAATCTGAATATGTCCCCTAAGGCTCAGGGAGATTGTGTGACAGCGGTAGTAGAGATATTATGAAGAAAGCACTGGAAAAGTTCAGGACACAACATAAATGTTGCAGGCACAGAAAAGACTCATTAAAATGCAGGCAGAAAGATGGCAGTTAACTTATTATTGCAGGATTAAATTACATACATGACAATGTGACAGGCTGTTTATTATTGACTTCAACCTTGCAAGAAATATCTTCTTGAAACCATACCTCCAAACATAGTGTCAGATTGAGGACATTTTCAGTTTAGCTAGTCATTGTTACACCTCAACTCGATACTTTCCTCACATTCTCGGTTTTTCAGACCAACTGTGTTTGTTACAGAGCTGTAAGTCAATTGACAGAAAATAATCATCTGCAACTATTTTGATAACTGTTTTTAATATTTGCTGCTTTGCTTCGTCTTATGTGATAAACTGAACATCTCTGGGTTTGTGACTGTTGGTCAAATAATGTTAAATGTGATGAATGACACATGCATATTCCAATTTTCTCTGACATTTCATGAACTAATTGATTCAAGGCAACACTAACTATGTCACTATTAATTCAAATAATGGCGGAATAAAAAAGTGAAAAATCTTGTAAAATGTCCCACGGCCAACGGAAGATTTACATTACATTTTTTGTCACATTCAGCAAACCGTGGCAGGTCTCTGCAGACAGCCCATAATTATAAGTCTTGTTTTGTCCTGATATCCTCTTTCCTGATTAACTGATTAAGTTCCTAATATTTTCTCAAATCAACAAACGTTTAGTATCTCCTGTTTTAAAGAAGTCTGCCTGCCTTCTGTCTAGCTTAGTCTTAAAACAAAGCATTTCACTCTGGTCACTGTGAGTGAGACCTTTGGTTTAGAGCCGGAGTCAGCTATAACAGAATTGGCACGTCCTTTAAACAAAGGGCCTTTTTTCAATAGTTTGAGCAGATGTATTGGGATTATGCAAACCTACTCCGGTTCTGTGAGTGAATGTCTTCTCAGCTTTTTGTTGTTCAGTTGCTTATTCTGTAACTTTGTATTAAAACTATGACCAGAAAACTCTGTTCAGACAGCTTCTTGTGAACTTCTGTCTCCACTGCACAGTGAATAAACTCATCTGAACCAGCCACTTTATTGGACCTGAAAGACCTTGTTCTTCCAGAGTGTCAATTCCTTTTCTGTGGATTTACTAATTGTTTACTCAACTAGTTATTAGAGCTCTATGTTGATTCATCAATCAACTGAGAAAATAATCAGAATTTTAATGGAAATAAGGATGTAATGTTCTGTAACTGCTGTTCTGAAATCTGAGGTTACTGCTTCTGTTTAGCATGTGTTGTAATGGAAAATAAACTTGTAGAGAAACAAGAAGACACCATCCATAATATTTGCATCCACATTTAGTCCCCACCGCATCAAACTCAGGGCGTGTGGGTGTGTTTTTGTCAGAGCACTGAATAAGCACACATAAGTGTACACACACCTCCAGGTAGACGCCCCAGGGCATGACCAGCGTAGCCAGCAGCAGGTCTGACACAGCCAGTGAGACGATGAGGTAGTTGGTGGTGGTCTGAAGAGAGCGCTCCCTCGACACAGCCACGCAGACCAGCACGTTACCGAACACCACGCAGAAGATCAGGAGCACCAGCAGCACGGCGTAGAAGTTGTACGGAGGAGAGGAGGCTGACAGGGAGCTGGTGCAGTTGGAGGGCGCCAGTGAGGAGGTGGGATAGGAAAAAGGGGAGAATGACGGGTCATGGGTGACAAAGTGGGAGTAATTGTGTTCAAGGGAGGAGAGAGGGAAGGAGGGAGTGGAGGTCTCCTCTGACTCGTTGAGGGAAGTCATGTTCATACTCCAGTGGACATAGTCAGGCTGAAAACTGATGAGAAAAACAGAAGGTGAGAAAAATAATGCCCCGGCGGGGACGGTTAATGGCCCGTTCTGCACTCGATTCAGTGTTTCACAATAGAGCCAACAAAGATTGGCTTCAGAATCTGACAACAGAGGAACATGAAAGAAAAGATTGTTGTGGCACCAGGGTTGATAATATGTCTTTTGTCTCACCTCAGAGAAAAGAGACAACACAGGACATGCATGCAAACAATACCGCACATTGCCTATATACACACAAGTCTAGGGCTCTCCATTTTGTCCAAACCACTGACTGAAGCTGAGGTAAAAGATCTCTCAGATCTCCACAGGGTCTTTTTGGCCCCTAGGGGGTTTGCAAGGTCGACTGAAAGATAGTAACTCTTCTGTACAAATAAAATCAGTTCAACTCCATAAACTTAACTAAAAAGAAAGATTTGATGTTCAACAACAGATTTAGAGCTTTAGTGTGTAACTTTTTTATATTCATGAACATTCGTTACATTCAAGCCATTGCCAAATGAGTTGCTACAATGCTAATTAAGATCAGCTCAACACAACTCTCTCTGTATTTCTGTATTTGTCTGTATTTTTTCTGTGTTCAGAAAATGGTGTTGTCCGGTGACTTTCCAGCTCAGAAGCTCAAGTGAAGATAATTACCTTTTCTGAAGAGTCCATCATGTTTTTTTATTCTTCTGTGTAGGAGGGGTGGGTGTTGTGTACAATCACGGAAGGCTGGTATCATGTGGACGCACCAACAGTGTTGTTGTCATTATTTAGAATTCTTAAAGGGGGCAACAGAAACTGCGCACTATAGCTTTAAGGTTGGTTAGTTGTCGAGCAGGATTTTTTGTTTCTACTGGCTGTCTGAAGTCTTCTCACTGCAGTAAGGTTCGCTTTCTTTTAAACACACAAAAGTTCAATAAAACACATTGTTTGTATCTTAGATACCTAATAACTGTCCTTCCACATACAACATTTGCAAAGTTATTTTTTTTTCAATATTTTAAATCATGCACTGTTTATGTCCATGTTACATGTAAATATAAAAAGAGACAGATACAGTACCACCACTTTCCCGGTAGCCACTCAAGGTACAGCAACGGCAAAATCCCTCCCGGCCCAACAATTTTTTCCCCATACCGCCATTATGAAAGAAAAAAAATAGATATAGGTAACCTCAGGATACCTAGATCTGCAAAGTCTTTGGTAAATGAATATATGGGAAATTGTTATTATTTTGTATTTATATTAAGTGAGTGGGCACCATTATGGAGTCTTTGATCAAACTAACAAATGTCCTTTTTCATCCAATATTTGCAAAGGCAATTTTAAAATATTTTCCAGATGGACCCGTTAAAAAATGGACTATCCTGCAAGAGCTGTTTAGGTATATTTTGAAACTTTCTTTTTTTCACTCTGAAAACTATTTAATTCCATCACAACCAGAATATCCAAGCTGCAGTCTCTGTTTTGCCCAAAGCAGCAAACTACAAACATTTTACTGCAACATTTGAAGTCAGAAGAGGGGGTAATGCAAGATTCTCATACAGTAAGACGGAGTTGAAATAAAGTATCATTTATAGATTTATTCAGATTTTTGTGAATAATTAAGGAGGATTATGACATTTAGAAAACTACATACACACTTTTTAAAGTTTGAAAATTAAGATTTAACAACAAAGACTGAGTATGTCTCTATTGTCATACAACCTGATCTCGTCCCACATATGTGGACCTGTTGAAATTAAACCACAAGTAAAGTATAATTTGTGGGGTTGCTTTGTGATGAAGCATTTACTTGAAGATTTTCACATCAAGGTTTATGGCCGTTTTACAGGCATCACATCCAAGCGTGCAATATCACGTCACAATTCCGTAGATCTCGCTGCCGTGCCAGGATTTCGAGTGCGCATCCAGAGGGCTCTACTTCTTCTCAGCGGTGTGACAAAGCGGAAACAGGAAGCCTGAACGAGCTTTAGATGGGTAGGCACTTTGAATGACATTTTGAACATGTTGAGAGGCTAAAAACATGTTTAAAACTTGGCCTTTTAAAGGCTGTTGGGTGCTAACTCTAGCAGAGGGACAACACGGTCTAGGCAGCACCGACTGTTTTCATTTTTCTCTCTACTAACAGCACTCAAAATTACATACAACAGAGCTACGTGTTAGAATCGACCGGAATTATCCTTTAAGAAAATGCTGAATCCAGGAACCAATAATGTATAACAAAAAACTGCAAAATCCTGCTTAAATCCACTCATTAGTAACCAGCACCTAAAGGTTCATGTGTTTCTGCATGATGAGGATAAATGAGAACTTTTCTTCTCTCTCTTATCTCTATGCTCTGGCACACTCCAACAACCACTCCCTATAATAGCATGCAAAAAGCTGATACAATATTTATCAGCAAAAGGAAGATAAAACGGACCACTGACTTGCAGTATCTATGTTAATATATTCTATGAACTTTCCCGTCAATCCCAGGGTCATGAATAAATTCTGTAAGAATTCCGTCACCTTAAAACAACCAATAACGCAATCTACTCATCATCACATGTCTCACACTTACAGTACATATCACCTTTCCTTCTCTGACCCTCACTTGTGATCTGAATCACTGATCAACACATGTCCAAGATGAGTGGAGCCAAACAAATCAATAATCAATCCTCATCTGTTGAGCTTGCACCACTGGCTACAGCACCTGACATGATCCCTTGTGCCACATGTAGTGATTTCACGGGGTTATAAATTGATTTGATTCAGTGGAGGAATTGGAGACGTTATCTATATTGTGGTAAGAGTCAGTCTAATTGCTACAGCAGGCAGCAACGTGCCTAAGTGAAGGAGAGAGCCAGTGGTCATCTGGCAAAGCTCATTTGAGTGAGCAGTCGATAATGGAGATTTTTTGTTATTTTTGAAATATACAGTGTATCAGGGTCAATTTCAAGAAGCAAACAAATAAACAGAAAACGCCTCAGATATACTGTAATCGTTTTGGCATCAACAAAAGACAACATTCTGCCAGCTATGTTTGTGGAGTTGAATGACTGAGCTAATCTCACCTCAGATTCCTTCATAAATGAGTTAAAAGACGTCAAAGAGAGATGCCCCAAAGACAGAGTACCAGAAAAGGAAAAAGCTGTTATAACAATAACAGACTGCAGTGTTGTGCTTCAATAAAGCGTAGGGTCAAAGTAATCAGCAAAGCAGAAGATGAAGTCTTCACATGGTACTGGGGCTTGCTTTGCTCAGAGGATGTTTTGTTTCCCATTAAAATTATTATTTTATTATTATCATTATAAAAACTAATAGACACTTTTGGAGATAATATGTGTATTTTCCAGTGGTGTGATCACAACACATTTCTATTTATAATCCAAATGAACAAAATATTCCCCTGAGCTACTGAATAGACCTTATGGTAACATAAACAGTTAGGAATCTTCTGCTACAAAAGCTTGATTCAGTAAAATTAGATAACTGAGAGTACTACTCTGAGAAGGCTACTTTTGTAATGAACTTTCATGCTTTAAAGGTTGTAAAAAGACCTCTCTCAGACAGGATGCTATTTTCTATTAAGAGTTTGCAAAAATCAATCCTGTTTAGTGAACAAAGAACAAAACATTGTACAATGGTTCAACCAGACCTGACAAATGAAAGGGCAGAAAGAAGAGAAAAGTTTTTAGTGTCAAGTGCATAATAACACCTATAACGAGTTGGTGATTTGTTAATTATGGGGAACGGATTGTTTGTTTTGTTAGTTCACCTGTGACTAGCAAACCACTCCGAAAACGATTATTTTATAATACCCCTACCACTGTCACCTAAGGTGAGATAAAATCGACAAAAGGGAAGGGCTCGGTGAAAAGATCAGTCCCTACTGGATTTTTTAATGACGCAATCGTGCCAATTCACACAAATTATACCAATCCCCGTGACTTTGGTGTGACTCAATAAGTTGGAATAGGAACGGGTTGACGTGACACGTACGTGGCTATAGTCATTTCCTTGTATTACAAGATGTGTGTGATTCAAACATCTCACACGTCAAACATGTCAGACCGTCCTGGCAGCTTGTATACATTCTAACATCAATGTACGCTGTAAGGATTTTTCACTCTTATGTCACTGAAAGAAGCTGCTCTTTCAAACCTGTCGGCTCTCTTAGCAGTGGGCGGGGAGGCTCAGGTTGATTCATTCAATAACTTATTATTTTTTGTCTTAAATCAACCAGCCATTATCATATTATACCAACATTTGCAGCATCCTCAGCTTTTTTGGTAAGGTTACTAGGAAAACTAGTAACCTTACCAGTGTCATTTTATTCTCCCCAAAACAAGATTTGTCTTTTTTTTAAAGAACTATTCAAAAAATGTTTGCAACTTTTATCACAATTTATTTAAAGGCGCCCGCAACATCAGGCATTTCAAAATCTCAAAAAAAGTCTGGGAAATCATGGAGGAACTGAAAGAAAATTACAAATCCTTCTGCTACTTCAGCACCAGGGACAGCGCCATGACTGTGTCACGTTAGGCTATTGATATTTCAGAGCAATGATCAAAACCATTGATTCAACTTGCACAAACCTCACTCAAATAACAGATCTAGGAATCAGGCAGACTAGACTAGAACTAAATTCCTTTTACCCATCTTCCCTTAAACCGCCTACTGCCTATAATAAACTGTAATAAACAGGTTTGTTGCTTGTGCTATAACTATTCTAAAAATGTAACAACTGAAATAGGCTACTCTAGGATTAGCACCTTTGGAATTGGATAAGATACTATGGACTGACAAACCATAGTTTAAACCAATTCAATTAAAAGAAAAACAGACAAACTTGTTAGTTAGAGCCCCCTTGCCCACCGAGCAGAATTACAGTGTGGGGGGACCGGGAGCTGTTAGCCATCAAACTGGCCCTCGAGGAATAGAGGCGCTGGTTTGAGGGCTCCTAACAACTTCCAAGTCTGGACTGATCATAACAACCTTTCATACATCCACACCACCCAGAGTCTCAATTCTCACCAGGCAAGGTAGTCCTTGTTCTTCAACCGGTTCAATTTTACCTTTTCCTATCGCCCCGGATCCCGTGGCACCAAACCCGATGTCCTGTCCTATCTCCATTCCCAGACCAGCCATGCCTCATCCATCCCCGTACCGGTCTAATCGCCTCCCAGGTATGGGAAGTGGAGTCTGCCGTCTGCCGTCTGCCTTGCCCAGTCCACGGATCCCCACCCTGGTACTGGTCCCTCCAATTGCCTCTTTGTTCCTCCGAGTGTCCGTTCCCAGGTCCTCCAAATTCAGCTGACACCCAGGTGCAGCCAAAACCCTGTTTCTGCTCCGCCAATGGTTCTGGTGGCCCACCGTCAAGAAGGACTGCTGGGACTTTGTGGCAGCTTGTGAAGTGTGCGTCCGCACTAAGCCATCTCATCGGCCTCCCTGCACTGGTACCACATTGCATGTGTGCTACCGGTCTGCCCACCCCCAAGGCAACACTATCATACTCACCATGGTGAACCGGTTCTCCAAATGAGTCCACTTCATCCCTCTGCCTAAGCTGCCCACATCTATGGAAACCGCCCGCCTACTGGTCCACCTTGTCTTCTGACTCCACGGGATACCCCAGGACATTGTCTCCGACCAGGGACCCCAGTTCACATCTCAAGTCTGGAGGTCGTTCTGCCAAGCCCTCTGTGCTACATTTAGCTTGTCCTTGGGTTATCACCCTTAGACCAACGGACAGACCAAGTGGCCAACCAGGATCGGGGTGCGGCTCGTAGATGTGTGGTGTACCATGTCCATTCCTCGTGGAGTGTCCACCTTCCCACACAACTCTCTCCTCAGCGCTGCCACCGGGGTGTCCCCATTCATGTGCGCTACGGGATTCCAGCCCTGAAAGAGGAGGTTGTGGTTCATTTGGTCCAGGCTCACCTTTGGCGGTGTCGAAGAGTATGGAGGGAGGCCAGGGCATCCCTTCAACACATGGCTTCCCGTAACAAATGCCTAGCTGATAGCCAATCAGAGACCACCTCCCGTCTATCAAGATCTAGCCGGTCTTCCATGTTTTACAACTCAAGCTGGTCTCCACCAGTCCTCTCTCTGCCCCAGTGGGAGTGCCTACCCCTCTACAGATTATGGGCGGCCACCCGCCTATACGGTATACCGCCTCCTGGATGTGCAACATAGATGTCAGGGTTACCGGTACCTGGTGGACTGGGTCAGCTATGGACTGGAAGAATGAACATGGATTCCTGGCCGTCAAATCCGCACTGTGTCCCTTCTGAGAGACCCTCACAAGCCCCTCCCGTACAAGCCTGTCGGTCCGCCTGGAGGCATCTGTTGAGGAGGGGGTACTGTGATGGTTGGGGCACGAGTATTTTTTTTTTTTTTTACTATTTTCTATTTGGGTTTTATTTTCCCACTGGCCTTGGCCCTGCCCTGTTTGTTTTTGTTGTGTTTTCTTTTTTTTCTTTTCTCCTGCCTGCTGCTGCCAGCTGATAGCGCAGACCTGGTAATCATACCACCATCACCTTCCCCCGCCGCTCACACCTGCCTCCCATCTACAGTCAAGATCAATATTTCAACCCTGGCTCTACAGACCATCTTTGCTTGGTCGTGGCTCCAGTCACCCTGGTGAAACTCTCAGCAAGCCTTCTGAAACTCATGAGGTTTTCCTTGACCTTGTGTTGTATGCTGACTAACTTTTTGTGTTTCTGCCCTGCAGATACCACCTCCAATTCTGTCGGTTATTTCCAGACAGTGGGCTTTACCTCTCGAACCCCCTCCCACAGAACCCTGCTTCTGCCTGCCTCCGTCTATGCTCCCAACCAGCACCTCCTTGTTTCCCCTGCTCTCCAGCGTCTCACCCTTGGCGCCTTTGCCCCGGATCCCCCGCGCTTCCCAGAGTCTCGCCTTCGAGTCTCTCCATCTTCCCAGTCGCTGCTTCCCTGTCCCCAGCGTCTGCCTCCCCATTTCTCTTTTCCTTACATTTACTTGAATAAACCTGTTCTATTCTTGTGTTTGAGTCTGCTTTGTCACCCAGCGTAACACTAGTGTAGTTTTATCAACAAGGTGATGCATTTATGCATTTTTTTGTGCATTTATTTTATTACAAATGGAACTTGAAAACGGTTAGCAAACTGAAGAAGAAGCAGAATAATGCGATGCACCAGCTGTCCTCAGCTGTGTTTGCAATTGTCAGATGCTACACATTGAGGTGGCAGTGAACATGTACAGCCAAACTGTAAAATGCTGGATTGATGCATGGACTGAAACTTTCTCATTGTAACAATACCTAAATTCCTAAAAGCAAAAAACACAATATAGATGTAGAAGTGAAAAAGTACTTTATCTGTGTCTGATGTCTCAACAAAATGGATGTTGCATTATTTAACAGCCTTTGAAAAAATGTACAAAAGAACAATTCCTCTAAGACGTCCTTGGTTGTTTTTGTTTTTTTCATCCTTCAAGACATATGAGAAAGCTGCTGTCCTATTCAAATGACTGCAGCACATCCTCTAAAATACATTACCTCTGTTCAAAGACAAAAAAATTATAGATTGTAGGGAATGCTGAGACTCAAATTCAGTGATAATGTACATTATCACGAGTTTACCATAGAAATATCTTAGTTCTATCAAAGTGATAAGACTAATCGTACTCATCTGAGCAACAGAACTGCTTTTTACACTTCTTAAAAGCTGGTAATTTTGCTTCAACACACTGAAGTGTCACTTCACCTTCAACTGAAAAAAACGTAGGTGGAGGCAAAGGTTGGAGGTTCAGAAAAACCCAGGGCTGTAGAACTCGAGTTCGGTCTCGGACTCGAGGCCAGACACGAGTACTACAGGTCCGAGACCGTTATTCTATGGTCTTGGACTTGTTCCGGACTCGCTAGTATTTGAACTCGGACTTGTCTCGGTCTTGGCCACTAGTCTTGCCCAATATGGCTTTTGGTCTTGACCGAGTCCAGGTGTCTTTATTATGTTGATAATAATATTGGAGGGAAAGTGAAACCCAAAATGACTGTCCGAGACCCTGTATAAACCATAATAAAGAAGCTGGGAGCCAGAGTGTAATTCGGCAGAGATACTCTCCTAGCTTCTGCAGAGCTTGTAAATTGATGCTGAATTCTTTGATGTAATTAAACATTTTATAATCAAGAAACAGTGTCAAGCAGATTCCTGTCAACACATCATCCAGCATGGCTCAGACGCCACAATACTGTCATGCATAAGACCTTTTTTTCTGTCCTGGACTCGGTCTTGACTCAAACCTTTTTGGACTCGGTCTTGTCTTGGACTTGAACATCTTTGGACTCGGTCTTTTCTTGGACTTGAACCTCTTTGGACTCGGTCCTGACTTGGACTCGACTAGTCCTGTTCTTTGACTTGTCTTGGACTCGACTAAGGTGTTCTTGACTACAGCCCTGGAAAAACCTAAGCCATAACACGACATTCAAAATCTAAAACAATGTTGAGTCCATCATATGATGTCAATACATCATCAAAATATTGTCCAGCCCTTATGTCCAAAAAAATAATAATTTTAGGGCAATACGCCAGCAGAATGGAAAGTAGGCATTTTAAGAAGCTCTAATTATAACCAGGTAACCCTGTTTGACTCAGAACTGTATGTCCACCTAACGGCATTTTAAGGGAAAGACCATCATTAACATCAGTTTATTGGTTTCCCTTCAAAATAGAGAGCAATGATCCCTGCTCTGAGAAGTCAATTTAATTTCATACATGGCCACCACAGTAATAACTGCATATACACATCTTAAACTGTCCCTGAAGTCAGGGCTACAAATGTCATTTCTTTTTCCAAGACTCTTAAGGTCATTTTTAATGAGATTGTATCCCTGTAAGGACAAACTTGAGAAGGGTGCTTACGGAATTGCATTACTGACTTAATGCAAGTTTCCCTATTTCTCTGACTGACTTCTACTTTGATTTCACATCTTCAATCACCAAAAATGTCACTTATTACCGTACATGCGTAAGAAAAGAAATCTTATGAGTGAAATGGATGAGCGATGCTTAGAAGCAGTGCCATTCTCCCAAACTTTGGTGGAATGAGCCTAATGTGTTAAAGTGTAAATGTCAAATAGACAGCTTTCTTAGTGAGGTAATGCAGTGGAAAGTCAGAGTACGGTGGCTGGGCTGGATATTACCTCTTTGTTACCAACGAAGCATCGCGCCAATGAAAAACTGTTTTACTTGACTAAGCTTAATCCAAGTACAAGTTTCCCAAGCCTAACTGAACTGAATTTTTTACATAGCAGTTAAGGAAAATGCAATATATTTATACACAATGTGTGCTTCAAGAGCATGTCCACAATACTCCATCTGCATTTTAAAGCTCATTTATCAAAGTTTTATGAGACTGTTTTGTTTGAGCAATAGGCAACAAAGTGGGACAGCCCAGACGTTCTGCGAGCTACAAAATGTTGAACTGTAATTAAAGCAGCTATTAACTGGCAACTCCTTTGGCGCTGTTGCTCATTAAAGCCTTAATTTACTTTGTACAGATTCACATTCATTATGAGTACAGCAAAGTTTAATTTAAGTCTGAGCTGCAGAGAGACATAACATCGTTTAGGAATTCCATGAGGGAGATACAAAATGTGGTGAGAAAATAACGTTGCATGCAAAAGTGATGTTGTGTTTTGTATATTTAGAAACAAGCTGAAGCGAAGTGTTTGGAGATTAAAAAAGGTGTGACATACAGTATGAAAAAGCTAAATGGAAAACACAGCTACTTAATTAAATCATGTCTAATTCTGGCCCACACATTTAAATGCATGGAGTAAAATGCATACTGAAACAAAGGTCTTTGATAGAAAATCAGTTTTTCCATATTGTGCACTCGTGGATAAAACTAACGTGCAAATCATCAAAATGAATGTTTGTAAATAGAAAAAAAGCTGTGCACACTGTCCCAAATTGAATCTTTTGAATAGAAAACCCAAAAGTATGCCTCTGGATTTGATAATTATGTTTTTTTTTATATATTAAAAAGTAATCTCTTATTTTCTCTGCAAAGGACAAGCTAGTCTTCTCTTTTTGTGTGATAACATTAGTTTCCTGTCTTTTTTTGTATTATTATGACCTCATTCCTTCAATCCTGTGTTGTCCGATGCCCTTTCTGTCGTAAATCTCCCTTCAATAAATCCCCCAGCCTTCATCCCTTTATCTTTTCCTCTTTTCTCCTTCACTTCCTGTCTAATCTCTTGTTTCTCCTTCTCTGTAGCTCCTTTTTGGAGATACTTGACAGGTCTATTAGATCCTTGGCCTTGTCTGCCCCTAACGCCACTGGAAAAAAAACAGAACACAACTCCTTCAAATGTTGCCCCAGCTCCACTAAAGCAATGAGCTGGTTGGCTGTACATCTTTCATTTCTTTCACTGAGAGGCAGGAACCCGTCGCGCCCACTAGGAACAATATGGATGTTCAGCTGCAGCATAATCATCTCTCTGGTGGGTTTAATGTCTCTTACTTCTCAACCCCTACTTCTACTCTCAATCACTCCCAGAACACCTTGTTACCCTTTTTTTATTTGCCAAGTAAAAAGTCTTGAAAGGAAATAAAACTACAGGGCTGTATATTTAGTATAGAACGCATGGAAATTCACATGATCACAAGTTAGTTTTTTCCCCCCCAAAAAAAGACAAGGCACCTTGTTTGTGGAGCACTCTACCAAGCAATTAAGAACAGGGTTTATCTTTTCATTGGAGATATGGATCACAAAAAGCTAATCAGAACTGCAGCTGCTTAATTACCACTATGTGTTTTTACACATGCTTTTTCTACAACTGGAGTGTACATGTGGTAAGCTAATATACTTTCAATCAGCAGCTTGTGCAGAGGCAAGGTTCCACTTACAATGAAATGACTTATGCTGTGATTTGTGAAACCTCATAAAGCACAAACAGTAGGCTACTTGACTTAGTGTTAGTGAGGGAGAAGGGGAGACAGAAAGAAATGTCACACCTTCACATGAAATCATCAAAGAGAAATAAAGCCCCAAGGAATGAAAAGAGGGAGTGAGGATCCACTGTGACATCGCAAAGGTTCCCTTTTAATAACAAAATAAAATAAAAAGCACCACAATCTCTTCCTGATTGATTAACAGAATCTTTTCAACACAGAGTCCGTGAGGACACCTTCTATCGGGGGCAACGCTCCAACCCAACCAAAAACACATTTTATTCATTTTTGCATCATCTCCATCTTTTATTTAAAATGAGAGACTGCAGCTTTCGGAAGACAGCTCTAAGTGGTGTGAGGCTTATGTGCACAGACTTGAAATTAAATCACCAGACAAATTAAATACAAGATCTCACACACACAAACACACACACACACACACTCAGATGGAAATGTTCATTATTTTGGTGTCATACCAGAAAGAGAACAGAGTGATTCTCCCTATTTGCTGTTGGAGAATTTCATGCAGATTCAAAAGGAGTATTTTAAGAAAGAGTTTGTCACTAAGCATAGATGTTGTTAATATTTAAAATATTTGTATTATTAGGGTTTGCTGTTATTTACACACTTATAGCACATGTCTCACTGCCAAATAAGTTCATCCTTCCTTTTTAAATCCCCGTCTATTCAGTCTCTTTCAGTCTATTTCAGTCTATCCAGGGCATTTCATTAAACAGAGCGCCATTAGGCACGCTTCATAAAAAGGTATTCAATAGTTTCCTCAACCCAAATGTAGGCAAAATAAATTCATTTTATCAAGGCATCATTACGTTGGAGCCTCATGTGATGTACACTATCCTCACAATAAAAAATTAGAAACTTCTTAAGAGTTATGTGTTACTTTGTGCAAAAGGGAGTTCAGACATTTAAAGCAACTATACAGTCAGGAACATAATCAGATCAAGGCGAGTAATGATATTCAAACATCTAATTAATTCGAGGGAGAGAGAAATACATTAGCCTCCCCAGAGGTTTTGTTTTTTGGGTCTACTAATATCGGTACACATGACAACACATATGGAATCACCTTCTCTGCACATAGCAGGAAAATATGTACACACTATACTGACTTTCTTCATAGTCTGTATCATGGGTCAATTATATTATTGTGTATTTACATTATATGATATGATATATATATGATATGATATGATATGATATATATATTTTTTTTAAATATGGTCCATATGCTATACTGTTGTTTATATCATTCTTATAGGAAAAGGTATTTGTTGTTTTATGTATAGTTTCCCTTCATATGCTATGTATTTATTGTCTATCAGCTTTGGTTGGTTTGAGCCGTAAACATATATGCCAGTGACATTTGTTATACACAGTATTTTCATTATTTTTATGGTCTATACAATTTGTTACTGACATATTTAATTAAGTATACATTGTAAACGGCCTCCTTAGGAATTGTTTTTAAACTAAGGGTGCCTTGTTCCTACCTATGGGCTTCATATGACCTGCTCTTTAATGCTCGAATGAAAGCTACATAGTAGTCTCAAAAACATTTTTAGTGAGAGACCCAAATTGCCCACATCCTCGATGTTGTTGCCAGTTGTATTGTTTCGCTCCAGCAGAAACTTGTCAATACTTGCGATAATACCACGAGAAGTAAGTAGCCTACGACAAATCCCCTCATTAAAACGTTTAAAAGTAGTGTAACAAGCAGTAACTTCCCCCACAGAGAGAGAATAGCCTAAATGTTCTCCGAGATTCATTTAAACCGCCACAGGTCCCACATAGCAATACAACTCTGTTTTCCAATCGTTTTTAATTAAAGCGTTTAAATCACTTACCCTCTCCCGGCAGAGCTGCTCGCATTCAAGGTCCGCTGTCCTCTCAGGAACAACACCGGGCGACAAATTGGCTCTCCGGCTGCAGCATCCCATCTAACAATTTACGCTCGAACCCCTTCTTGACCTCAGACAGTCAGCGTACGGCGCGCGCGCACACACTCTCACGCACAAACACATACACACAAAACAAACACAGACAGACGCTCGTTCAGACCCCGCTCCTCTCGTCTCGATGTGAGACGATAGAGCAAGGGGTCAGCGCGGCTACTGTCTGACACGAGCCTTGGAGGAGGAGAGACCGATGGAAATAGTTGGATGAGATCAAATGGGGAGGATGTTTCTCTCGCGGTAGAAATGCTGTAATGCTATTGGCTGAGATTCTTGTTTATATATTTAGTTTAAATATTTAGTTCTCCATTTTGGGAAATGTTTTACTTATTTGCTTTCTGGATGAGAAGATTAATAACTGTCTCATTTGTCTGTCTATCTAATATCAGCCAAACATCAGGTTAGCTTAGCTTAGTAGAAAGACTTCTGGAGCTTCCTCGAGTTTCCGATTGTTGCTTGGTAACTGATAAAAGACAGCGAATGGACGTTAATGTCAGGGATTTTTGTATGAATACAAAGACAAACAGGATATCTTTTCTAATGAACTTTAGAGGTGGATATTGTTTGGGATGGAGCTTGCCCCCATTTCCGGTCACTGTGCCAAGCTAAGCTAGCCGGCTTTAATGTTTCATTTTTTACACATAGTAACAAACTTCTTGAGTTATAGCTAAATCTCTGCCATAAACCAAATTGGTGTAACGTTACATCCAAATTTGTCTAACTATTCCTTTTAACAGGCATAAATTAATGGGACTTTCAAAAAAAGTCATATTTAGGTAGCCTACACTTACAGTAGCCTACTGTGCAAGTCTTAGGCAGGTGTGAAAAAACTAAGAATGCTTTCAAAAATATAAATGATTGTTTATTTTGATCAATTAACAAAATGCTAAGAGAGCGAACAAAAGAAAAATAATACTAATAATCACAACAATATTTGGTGTTACGACCCCTTTGCCTTCAAACAAGCATCAATTCTTAAAAGGTACGCTTGCGAAAAGCCGGCAATGTTGAGGATCGTAGACGCAGTGGTTGACCAAGGAAACCTAGTGCAGCAGATGAAAAACACTTCAAACTTATTTCCCTTTGAAATCGGAAGATATCAAACTGGCAGAAACCAGTGGGACCCAGGCACACCCACCTAGTCCGAGAGGTCTGGCCAGAAGTGGTCTTTATGGAAGAGCTGCAGCCAAATTGCCGACATAGAAGAGGGAAACCAGTTGGGGTGGAAACCAGTAGGGGTATAACAGCGGTACCGAAAGTCGTATAAAGCGGCAGTCCTATTAGATTATGACTGTGTCAGATAAAAGCAAATGCCTTGCAGTGTAAGGTGGTAAAATATGTGGACAGTTTTTACAGGGAAACATCCCACGAATTTGAAAGTCTACATTTCAGAAACGAACCTATGTTTTTGTTGTTATGACCTTTTTGAATCCCCGACAAATAACCAATATTCCAAAAAACTAAAACTAATAAAAACATTTTCTAAAACTAAACTAGCAAACCCGCTTTAAAAACTAATTAAAACTAACTGAATTTAAAAGCAAAAAGTAAAAACGAATGAAAAATGTAAATCTATAACAACCTTGGTTTGGTAGGCTACTAAAACTGAACCCAGCTTTAATGATAAAACTACCCCTTTATGGACACGCAATATATTTATTAAGATCTGTTTTATGACAAACGTTTGATTCATGTTCTTTAACTTTCGTCAACTTTAATACGAAGCAATAAGCAGAACATCTTCAAAAAGTAAAACCCCTGACTGATATTAATGCCTGGTGCGATTTTACGATGTGTTGTCAGTTTTTCATTTACTGTTATGGATTACCTTTAATGTCCAAATCTAAAAGAAAAAAGCTCCACAGATGTTATGCCATTTGGAGTTCATCAACACTACACTGGAATGAAAATTCTGTGTTACTAACCTTTTTCTTTTTGACATCATACGGTACCTGCATTCAAATGTTAGGAGGAGGAGCAAATAATTTCTTTCTCACTTATGACTAAAAGATACGAGAGAAACTTGTATGTACAGTGCCTATTAAAAGTAGTATACCCTAGCCAGCTGTTCCTTTTACAGCATTTACTCAATTTAGACTTAAAGGCCTTTGATGGTCAAAGTCAAAACGGTTCTAAAAAATTACATTTTTGCATAAGTATTCATCCCCTCCAAGTCTGTACTGTCAGAACATAGAAAGAAGAAGGGAAAACATGACTATACAATGTTAGGCTATCTTAATAGTCAGCCAAGGTTACTGAAAAGATTCACAGGAGACATAAAAATGCAAAGAGCACAGAATAAATCTGACTAGAAGAGATCAAGGTGACAGCAATAAGATGGAAAGCGTGCCGTTTGAACAAAGCAGACTTGTCATTTGGGACAATTTGAAAGCAGCCCACCCTTTCTGCCATCTTGACAACTGATGGGCATTTCAATGAAATATGACATTGATCAGGGTGATGCAGCTAGCTGCTGTTAATTTCCCTGCTTCCAGACCTGAATGGATTTGACCATGTGCTCTCTCTTTCTCCATGATGAAAAGCAAATCAGTGTCTGCTACAAGGTCACAGTAAGTGGTACTAACATGCCTCACACTTGATCTAGGCATGTGAATTTGCCTTCAGAATCAGAATTACCAAGTAAATATTTGCCTGATTTGTTGATTGGGGTGTACAATAAAACATATAATAGGGCAATAACAAATAAAGAAAAGCACTGCGACAGTCAAGAACATAAATAGAAATATAAAAAATTAAATAAGAAAATGATATACTATTAAAACACAAC
Source organism: Etheostoma cragini (assembly GCF_013103735.1). Classification (NCBI taxonomy): domain Eukaryota; kingdom Metazoa; phylum Chordata; class Actinopteri; order Perciformes; family Percidae; genus Etheostoma; species Etheostoma cragini. The sequence continues at coordinate 22,876,193 of NC_048412.1, read as the reverse complement.
ACTATAAATAAATTAGTAAAAATATAAGTTATAGTATTGTTATAGTACACAAGAAGACAACAAAATAGGCTGATCCTGCATCCAAACCTCTCCATCTTTCCTGCAGTCTCTCTCCTTGTAACCACCTCTCCCTGTCTCACGTCCACATTCCAGCATTTTAATCCCCTTGACTGAAGAGCAGAAGACCTGGTGGCTCCGGGCACAAAACAGGGCGAGAAGTAAATTAGAGAGTAGAAAGGGGCTCGAGATGAGAGGAGGAGTGAAAAGGAAGGGAGTGCTGCAAACACAAACGGGACGGCATAGGAAGGGATGAGAGCAGCTAAGTGCAAGGACAGTTTGATTAATACAAATGAGAACAATACCTTTAATTAAAAAATCTATTTTTTATTTAGGCAAAAATATTGAATAGTATGAGAACAAAAACAATTAAAGATAGGAACTTAAACAAGGTGCTTCGGACAATAAAGCAGACAGTACTGTAAGCCCGACACCTCTTTGTTTTAAGAAGCATTTTGGAAATCTTGAGTGACAAACTACTATCCATTTACATCCTCACATCTGTTGAGCAAGTGCATCTCTTGCAATATTAATTCAATAAACATGAATAAAACAAAACCCCAAACTCAGATTTATTAAACTTAAACACACATAAACATCCATCACTTTTTCCACTTAGGGCATTTCCTAAAATAAAAAAGGAGAAAGACAAAGTCTTTCAGTATTCATTTTTGATTTGTCAAATTTAGTTGTCTGGATTTTTTGCAGTTGGTGACTGCAGCCTTAAATAAATTACACTTTTAACCTGACTTTGGGCTGGGTTCATAATAGTCTGTCTGCTTACATAAGTCAGAGCCTTATCAGTGCCACTGGCACTCAGGACGGGGTGATAACTCATTTCCAGACAGGGCCTAAGGGTAGCCGAGGTGAACACCAGCAAACTGCAAGGAATTTAAACAAGACCTGAATCAGAGAGTGTGCTTAGTTCATAATATGACTGATCATGAAGAGGTTTCTTTCTGGCCAAGCTAGAACTAACAACCTTAAAATAAAAAAAGATAATATTAAACTAAACCTTATCCTAACATTCACCTAAATAGACTGCACTTAAAAACACATTTTTTTTTCCTCATTTTGGCTGAAAGGTGAAAACATCTCTGTTGAAAACACTTCACCAATAGCAAGTATAAAATCCTTTTAAAGGTATTAACCAAATATAATCGGTTTATTGCTTTACTGTAAGTGAAGTTGTGAATCTGAAAAGGGAAGAGAAAAAAACGCCTTTTCCTATTGGTTGGGATAAGAGATGTTAGTGTGTCTGTGCACACCTTTGTGTGTTCATACGGTGTATTGTTCAGGGGACGACCGAGTAGGGTTGGTAGGGCAGTATCTTTTGTCGTTCATTGATTGCATAAATCCATGCAGGTTTGACAAAGTTCAGATTGCCGTTCTCCATCAGCGCCTGTGATGAAAGTGATAGCAAAAGGAACAGAGAGGTCATGAAGTGTTCTTGTTGCATTACAAATGCACAGATAGGAAGAGGTGTAAAGCCTTTGAAAAACTGAAAGCTCTGATTGTATAACTAAAACTGCAAATTCAGATGCTAACAAGGCCCTCAAATGGCTGAAAACCAATTTTGAGCCACAATTTCAAACAGATTAAAAAGCCACTTGGTCCCAACACTGCTGTGTTTTCACCTGGGAGGCTAAAACAATCCTAAAGTGCCTAAAGGCTTTTATTTGATTATACCTTGCAAAACGACTGCTTATTCAGTAAGTAAGGAGCTTCTTCCATTTCCTTTTAAGCAGTAGCTGCTTAAATGGTTTCAGTTTGTATAATTTGAGAATTACATTGCTTGCACTAATTACTTTGTCTGTGGAAGAAAAAATTAAATGATCAAACGCACATTAACAGACATGTATATTGTTCTTAAGCTTGTGTTAGATATCATTAGTGAGAAAAAAGAAGCAAGGACTCAACTCACATCTTCAAAGGAGTCGTGCCACCCTTCACTGGTCACCACAAACTGCACCTTCTCTGTCATGTAGTCCTCAATCAGTCTGGAGCAAAGACAATACTATTTCACACAAACATTTACTGCAGAGATGTGCACAGCTTATTCCTATGACCAATTAAAGTCTCTCACCCATTAAAGGCAACAATGTATCTCAACAGAAGGCGCCTCTCGTTGTTAGGGAATTTACCGTAGAGGAAGAAATGCTTTCCTTTCAGGTAGTCTGAAAGAAATGAGAAAATGGGAAGAGAAAGGAGCAGAAGAGTGCACATTTGATGACTACACAATACGTGGGAGCAGTAATTATAGGTGCACTTTAACAAAGGGGAGAAAGGATCCAAACACCAAAGAAAACAGAAAACAATAGAGTCTTTGACATTTGTGTCGAGTACCCGAAAGGCAGAAAGCCATCCAATTACTTTATGTCAGTGTTTGCAATGTTGGACGAGTAAGGAAAGACATTTGTTTGTGTGATAGGAACAGGAACAGACAAAAGAGACAGGAGGACATGAAGACCAGAACAAAAAGAGACATACCTGGTAGCTCAGGGATGGGGTGATCCTCCTCAGCCTCGGCGTCTGTGTTTTCGTCTGTTGAACCCCCATATGGATCCTCCTGTTTCATCATTTTTCCTCCTACTGCTGCTTTCTTCTGTCTGTTCTCATTCTCCACCCTATTACACGGACAGGAAAAGTACCTGTTGTATATTTAATGATACATGTTCCCATGACTGCCTCTCAAAAGAAGAAGCCTCTCTCTCTTTCTGTGACCACCTGACAGATGTAAGTCACTCACCTTGTAGCTTTATTTTAGTCTCCACTGACTCCTGAGGGATATATCTGCCTCTTTAACGGCTAAATGCTCCACTACTACATACATATCTGGTGTTTCATGGTAGCCAGTTAGCATGCAGTGACCTTTCAGTGTTTTGGTGATTAGAGCAGTGAGAGTGAGCCAGAACAGTAAAGCTGCAGTTTGTGAAACCAATACAATGAGCTTAAAGATGCAAAAATGCTCCGTACAACTGAGTGCGCAAAGTCAGATAATAATTCTCTATGGGGTTGAGAAGCTTTAAGTAAAAGCAAAACAATATTATTTTTTAAAGAGTTTTGTGAGTAAACAGTCCAAGAGTACAAACCTCTAACCAACCAATTCCTCTGCAATTTAAAGGTGCTCTAAGCGATGTCACACATGTTTCAGGCTACAACATTTGATGTCACATACAGCAAACATCTCCTTCACTATCCGCGAGCTGCCTGTCCCCAGAACACACTGTAAAAAAACATGGTCTCTGTAGACAGCCCTGGGTCTACAAACGGCAACAAAAACAAACTGTGCCCACCTGCACTGTGTTCCAGCGTTCCAGCCAATAATGCAGGATTTGGGGTTGGGGGGTTAGTGCATGGAAGCACAGAAGGGAGGGGACGGGATGAGGAGTAGGGAGGAGCGAGCTAGTTTTGTTTTGTTTGAAAATACTTTCAACGTCAACAAGAAGTAATTTCACCCAACATCGCTTAGAGCACCTTTGATGAAGATTTCTAAGGTTGTCTTTTTATGTAAATTAGGGGCCTTTTTTTAAACATCACCCTGTGAGGGAAACCTACTAACTGCAGCCCACTTACCCCAACTCTCTCTGTGATTATTATTATCTGTGACTCAAAAGTCGGCTCAAGTCAGAGTGGAATTGCAGATTTAAGAATGAACGGATGGTTGTGTTACTTATGGAGCAACAAGAGAGCAGAAATCCTGTCAACCTTTAATTACACGGAAGAACAACCTCGTCTACATCAATATTGCAAACAACATCATTGCAATTACTGGTTTTGTTTACCTCTGCAGTTCGTCCTCCGTGTCCACCGCAGACTCATCATCACTGTCTCCTGTGAAATCATCACACAGCCAGAAAAGGTTTTATTGCCACAGTAGGTTACACCTACGGGGGCAAATGGTGAATACATACGCAAGCAAACAGTGTTTGTTGTTATGGTACAATTAACCTAATAAGATGACATGTCTTTTTTTAACGCTAGAAATAGGCCGTGCGGTGACCGGGTTAGCTCAGTTGGTAGAGCAGGCGTTTACTTCTCAACGCAACAGGCCGCGGGTTTGACTCCGACCTGCGGCCCTTTCACCCTCTCTCTCATTTCCTGTCCTATGGAAATATCCGAAAAACTAATTAGAAAAAAAAAAAAAAAAAGTCTTGTGGGAAACTATGTGTGATAAGTTTCTTGTATTTAAAGTACATTTTAACACAAGGTTCTTTACCTTTTAATTACCATCGCTGCAGTCTGGCCCTAATCTTAAAACTAATTAACTATGATAATCAAATGTCAAACAATTAAATCCGCATTATATAGATCTTTGTCATTTTTGAAAGAGGTTAAACTTGCTATCACGTTTTCCACAAAATCCATGGATATATAGAAAGGGGATTTGGAATTTCTATGATAGAAACGTGTCAGCAGTTCAAAGGATGTAGCTTTGTTGGCAACACTTCCCATTAACATACATGTGAGCTGTTGAGGGGGAGAGAACAAGCAGATCTAATTAAATAGCCGTCTCCGTGTGCGTTTGGTAGGTCAGGGTTTGTTGTGTCGCCCCACTGATGCACCCCAGCCCTCTCGCTACTTCTGGCCTCACATTAACATAGAAATGAGAATCATGCACAAGTCCCTTCACAGTGATTGCATCTTGCATTTGTTCTTGCTCCACCTCAAACAGAATCTACAGTATGTATGTTGTACCTCCCCCATTTCCAAGAGGCTTCATAAAGGTGATCCCTTTTGTCTACTCCCTGGGCCCTTTCTGTAGCCCTTTGGGCCCTTTCTGTAGCCGCTCTCAATGTTTTCAGTCCTCTTCAGATCGAGTGCTACCCTCTCTGTCTACATAGTTAAGATGAATCACTTCCCACGAGTCACGGCCACTCACAATTCATTGAAAATGTAAGCAAGGGTTTTGGCTGTGACCCTTACGGTTTGTTGTCATCTTTTCTGTGACTGAAAGGTGACATTTTCCTGCATTCTGATTCATTGCAGTTTATTTGTGGTTAGTAACCCTTAGTTAAAGGCCGGATTTCCAAATGCAAGCACAAAAGGAATTAATAAAAACAATACAATTAAATATGTAAGGGCTCGAGCTCATTTGGTATGACGCATGGCGGACAGTGGCCTTTTGGTGTTAGGCAGTAGCCTCATCTGGGATTCTAGAGGCCAGAGGTCAAAGGCTCCTCCTGAGCCTCCCAGTACTGCCTGGTGTATCGGGTACCTTCTTCCCTACCTCAACAGGGAGAAAAGGCCGTTACCCGGGCGGTTTTGATTTTTAATAATTCTCCTTGCCTTTTTCTTGCAGCTCCTGAACACAAAGTGCAACTGTGGCAGATGTACATAACCCAAGGTGTTTAAGTTCAACATACAGCATGTGCACCGGAAACAATAAGCTGGCCAACATGACTTTTTTTTTTTTAAACCTTCAATAGACAAAAGATTTTACTTTTGTGAATATTTTCTTACTACTCCAACTGTATCCGAACTCTAAGTGCCTCTTTAATCTTTCATTCTTCCACTTCCTGAACAGTCCGACTGCCCCTCTTCTTCCTCATTACAGCCTGTCCGTCTGCCTGTCTCAGATTTACTTTGACTAGGAATCAATTAAAAAAACAATTTAAGTCTGTGTATGGCTGTCATCTTGTAGCCACTTTCAGAACAGTAATGTGCTTTCTCTTTTAGCCCAACAGCAGTTTCTGTAGTACGCAAAGAAATAACGAGAAGGGGGGAGTCACTGAAGTGGCAATGCTGACGCTGACTGAATGAAATGAAGCATCGGGTAAAGCTCAGTAAAAAATTTTCAACAGCGGGACTTTCTAGTAAAGCATTTTGACTCAAACCTGGTTCATCCACATCAGTGGAGCCGGCATACTGGTCATCTTCAGTCCTCTTCTCTGGCGTCTTTTTGGGGGTCACTTGTCTCTCCTGCTTCTGTGGAGTCTGCAACAACGGCATGTACAGAGCATTAAAACTGTCTGACTATTACAAACTGAAAAACCATTGCTCATTAGATCGTTTTGTATAAGGGGCGTTGGAATCTATCATTGCAGTGACAGATTTTGCCTGATGTTGTTACTTGTTGATTTACCGGTCGTTGCTTTTTTGTTTTCCCCTTTTGCCGGCTGTGTTCAGACTGCGCTACACTCAGGAAGTGTCTTTATGAAGAGATGCTCTGATAAAAAGGGAATATATATACATCTGACTGCTTGTAGCACTATACTGTATATTAAAAGGTCCCATGGCATGAACATTTCCCTTTATGAGTTTTTTTTTTAACATTATTATGCATTCCCCCAGCCTGCCTGTGATCCCCCATTGGCTATAAATGGTGATAGGTGCAAACCGAGCCCTGGGCATCCTGCTCTGCCTTTGAGACAATTAAAGCTCAGATGGGCCAATCTCGAATCTGGGCCCTTATGATGTCATAAGGAGCAAGGTTACCTCCCTTTTCTCTGCTTTGTCTGCCCAGAGAATTTGGCCCACCCATGAGAAAGAGAGACAACATGGCTTTGTCCCCCCTCCCCTTCTCAAAAGCTACAGACTCAGAAATGGCACATACTAAGGAAAGCTCATTGTGAGAATGGCTTTAGTGGCTGTAATTCTGCACCATGGCTGAATTTTTTTTCAGATACAGTATTAGGGGATCACTAAGGTCTATATAAAAGCATCCGAAGAGCACCATGGCACGGGATCTTTAATATTGAGGAGGTAACGCATTGTGATATCAGATCAATTTGAATAGCTTACAGGATAATCGCAATCAAATAGAATTGTAATACCAGGGAAGATTCACACCCCTACTTTGCATAAGCTCACTTCAAAAAAAAATTTACCTTTGTGTTGATTTCCTCTTCACTCTGGTCATCCCCTTCCATTTCGCTCTCCGAGCTTGACTCTGCTCCATCCATCAAATACCTGGAAGAAGACAAAGGAGGGGTGAACTTAATGTGTCAAGATGATTAAAGGCCAGAGGGAAGAGAATGCCTTCACAATATATCTTGCTACCAATCAGCTTTACTTGTACAATGTTTCAAACCACAGTGGGCCATTGTCAGGCAAAAGAAGGTACCCTTTTCCAGTCCTGATGCTTAAAACATCACCAATGCCCTCATATAAAAACTGTTTGAACTTTGCCTGCTGGGATACAAATCTAATCTACTGCAGGAGGAGGGGAAAAAGATAAAACACTTTCTATCAGACGTAGGAACAACCAAGTCATAAATCAGGCTTGGACCCAGTGCTCCCCCAACACCGTTTTCTTATTTCACAGTCTCACTCCATTAAGTGTAGCTCTTCAAAAGGAATGCTCCAGTAACGATGGGCTGCATTGACATGACTTTATTATATGACAGGTAGGGGTGCACGATTCAGAAAATGTCACGATTTGATTCAATATTGATTTTAGGCTCAAGATTTGATTCAAAACAGATTCTCAATTAAAAAAAAGGATTTACAGTATATAAATGTAGTTAGTTTTTCCATGATAGTATACACGCCATTACAAAACAAAAACAAAATATGAATCTATTTTTGGAATTATATGAATCCATTTTGAATCTGTGGAGCTTGAATTGCGATACGAATGTGAACCGAATTTGCAAACTCCTAATAACAAGACACCAGTAATGACACTAAGTCATCATCAGAAGCGGTCAGCGAATTGAAACCGTGTAGTCCGAGACTAAATGCTACATTACTGCCCCTGCTATTCAGTAGTAGCCCTTAATGAAAGGTGCACCACTGGTGGGGGAGGAAGTTTTATTTTATTGGTTTATTTGATAGGGACCATGCACATTTATGAACATTTTTGTATAAAACACCACATGCCAGAATTATTAAAAATAACTACTTTTGATCTGTAGTCGCTTTATATTGAGAGACTAGGGCTGTAATCTCCCAGTCGACTAGTCGATATATTAGTCGATACGTTCTAGTTCGATCAAAATTCTGATTGGTTGATTTTTTGCCTTGTTAATTTCATCAGGTGAAAGCATACACCGTTACGGTCTATGGGTGGAAAGCACTGATTGCTAATGGTTTTTTTCAGACCATCCCTGTTTCACAGGTAATAGTCCGTCTTCAAAACACCCCCCTTGTTTTCCCTTTTTTTGGATTAGCCAAACCCACAGGGGACAGATTGAAGAAAGAACTAGAAAGCGTTGTTTTAGTGGTTTGCTGAATATTTATTTAATTGTGAGTGTTTAATTTACAGTCAGTCCTCCTCAACCATGTTGAAGACATCGCCAGTGTGACAGCATTTTACAAAAATAAATAACGGAAAAAAGTTGAATGCAAACTTTTCTGCGTTAGGTTGCCCTGTTTGTTTTGAGCAGGCTATATGAACATATCAGAATTGCCATATTTCATAGTCTAATAATCGTTTTATAACTACCGGCGCACCCACACGCAACTACGGTAGCGTTCCCCAGACCCTGCTGGATGTTAAGCCTCTACCATCCAAACGCAAAAATAATATCACGGAAGGAATTGTCGACTTTATTGCTCAGGATATGAGGCCCATTGCTGTAATATATACTTTTTTGTAGTATATATTAAAGTAGATGTGACTATTGTGTTTAAGAGTAAAAGCTTTAAATTAATAGTGTATTCGTGTATCAGCTGCGAAGCCGAGCTCCGATGTTCATCCGCTCCGTCCGCGGACATGCACAGCGCGCTGATGCTGCGCTGTCAGAGGCGACAGACAAGTGGCATTTCAGTGCAAAATAAATAGGTTTAAACTATTTAATATACTGCAAATAGCCTACTAGGACAAGTACTGCGGGACAGTACAGTTAATTAATCTAACGTTTCTTTTCCCGCCTCTCCCCACCCAAGTCAATTTGTAGTCAAAATTTCAGGACTTCAGTCACCCAAAATTTTCTTTGGTTGATTACAGCCCTATGAGAGACCACTGCGTTTAAGCTTGGAGGAGGAAGTGGGTTGAGGAACAATAGAAATCATATTCAAATCAAGTACGTACTACTGAGTTTTCTAATGGGCAAAAATAGAAAAAAAAACTGAATAATCTCTTATGTAGCAAGTATCTTCAACCTTCCGAAGTTCTCTCACACTACACCACTCCTGTGCTCTCTGGCTACTAGAGTGCTGATGGGGCCGCATTAGTCTGTCTGAGCCCGGCCTGTGTCAGACAGAGCAGTAAACGAACCCGACCCGAGCCCAACAGGCATTCAAATATTTATGTCCAATCCTGACGCAGTTAAAATCTCTTTTTTTTTTCCTCAAAGCTACTAATGACACACGTTTTTGTGTGGAAAGCCCTCTTTTACTAAGCAACTGTAGGAAGATATTCGGGAAATGTCAACAGATGAGCGCATCAGCGCACACTGGGCAACAAGCGCATGTTAATAAGCCGTTTTAAATTCAAAATGTTCAATGTGTTAACCTTTCCTGATTGCTTTGTTTCTGACTATGGTGGTTGGAAAACCAGTGGAGACTCGTTACCTCCAGGGCTGACGTTGTAAAATGATAAACGCCGGGGTTAAAATCCCGTGTCGGGTGAGCAAATTAATGAATTTGGCTTTCAGTCTGGGGTTTATTTCGGACAAGGCACACACTGCGTACAAAACTTAAACTTATTCCACTTCACCAACTATATTCTGGTCTCATCTACACAATTGCTCCCTCTTACTTATCAATTCTGGAGTGTGGTCTATCTGTATGTAGTGTCTTGAGATAACTCTTGTTATGAATTGATACTATAAATAAAATTGAATGGAATTGAATTACTCTCTTCTGCCCACTTTTCTTTCACACAAGCAGGCTGGGAAACGCACGCATGCTATACACTGTATATATACAGTACATATTAATATTCTTAAAGCTGCATTGTCATATGGCTCTTTGTAGTTTTGATTATTCAAAGCTAATGTACTCTTAATATTTATTCAGCACTGTCTCACCATCACATTGTCATGAGATGGCCCGACTCCATGGAATACATCATCATCATCTCGTTATCAGTCCGAACTTTAATACTGTTGGTGACAAAACATGCATGAAGAAAAGTGTGTTCGCCTTTTACACTTTCATCTTCAAATTGTATCTCTGGGTGGGGGATATAGTTGATGCTGTGCTTTTGGCAAGGTCTTAACAATCGCAAATTGTTGTAACCAAAAATACTGCGGTGCCCCCCCCCCGCGTAATGTTGCAGGAGGGCACTGCTGGCTTTGCATGAAGACTAACCCCATATGGAAGAATCAGGAGAGAAAAAGACTTCAGGGACCTTGATGATTTAAGTTTCCTTAAACTGTGCTCTTGTTTCTATGGACTGAATTGGGTCAAGTGGAGCGGCCAACGCGCCAAAACCATGCCATACCGGTCAAAATACAGGTCCTTGCAACTCTGGGGGAAATGGGCCGGTCACAGCTAATTATTTGATATAATATGTTAATCTTTATCACTAAGACTTGTTTGGAGATAATATAGTTCAAGTTAAATCTTATCACATATCTGTAGGTCCGGTATTCATCAAAAGGTGTCCTAGAGTGCCGGAATGCATGTGTCACGTTTACCTACACTGTGCGAGAACAGGCCGAAGTCATAGTTCGATTTGCAGCAATTCGCGAGCGTCTGAGAGTTTTTTTTGCTTTTTCTCTGCTAGTCTTCATGATTCGGCGTCACAAAAGAACTGCCAAGGTCATTGACATAATGATCAACATTTACAAGTGCTTTGCATTGACTATTTATGGTTAAAAATGGGCTGTCTACGGGGCAGGATAAGAGACTGATTCACGTACGCTATTTTTGGCTTTTGGGCGTACGAACACTTTTAGTAAGGATCCTACGCACAGTTTTATAAATAAGATCCCTGGACATTATCAGCTTGAAAGTGAAACAGTCAAAATACCATGCTCGATGGTGTTTTTTAACTCCAATGTTGTCTTCCAGGCCGCTAACCCTAACCCTAAACATAACCATTGCTGCACTACCTGGAAGGAGATGTTGGGAGAAAAAGACACCAAACACCATTGAGGTGTAATTATTTCTGCTAACGCTGTAGGGAGACATGTACTGACTTATGCTTAATTGTTTAATAAAACACAGTGGCCCGAAAATTGGAAAAAGAAGGCGTATCTGTGGGAAAGGGAAGTAACGCCGAACCTGTTGCTTACGCCAGTTGTTACCTCAAAAGCACACCAACAAGCTCAATGTGCTCAGTTTACAGAGGAGTGGAGACACATGTTTGTTAGAGAGGGTAAAAACCAAGTTAAACTAGAGCAGAAATGCTTTTGATCATTTTTAAAGCAAAAAAACAACTGAACTGCCTTCAGCCTCTGTGCTCATCAAATAGAGGTTGTTTACTGCTGCTGTTGTTGACCTTAGAGGTTAAAATGCACTTATCTAGAGCTGAAACCAAATAATGGAGTGATGGATTAACAGAAAGTTAATCGCAACAAATTGGGGAAAAAAACAACTTTGCAGCAACAATGTGAATGTAAAGTAAAAAAGGTCAAACATCTATGTTACCAGCTTTTCCATTGGGAGGATTTGCTGCCTTTGTCCGTTTTATCTCTTTGTAAATTGAATATAATTGGGTTTCAGTGTGTGTGACGGCTGACACTGTTCAAAGGTGGATGAGATAGACAGATAGTTTAATAGATAACCCGCTAAGTATCTTATAGAAAGTGCCTGCCCTTTTCCAAACAGTTCCCAATGACGGCTTTCTAATGCTTCTGTGTAACAAACCAGCTGGCTTATCAGGTTAGTCACACTGGTCTGTGGAAAAAAATATATTTTCTGACAATTTACATACTAAACCATTATTTGAGAAAATAAGCTATACTATCTAATTGATCATGAAAATAATAGTTAGTTTGCACACACATAAAAAACGCATTTTTTTACTTTTGGCTTTGAACACTTTAGGATGCAGCAAACGCTTTCAGAAAAGAACATTTAGGTGAGGTTTTTTTGTATGTGATTAAGTTTCATTTGCCGTAGATTTGTCACCATGTGGTTGTGTTGATATTTTCCAATTCCTCCTGGGATGATGCAACAGAGCTTTGGTTTTAATGAGAAATTGCTTTAATTATTCAGCTCTATTGTGATGGGATGTTTGAGTGTTTTCTGTCCTCTTCTCTTTCCGTCCATTTCTGGATCCTCACTGATTGGATAATGACTACGGAGAATGCGTTTCTGGGGTGCTCAGCTGATGTCACAATCTCTTTTATATATACACACTACAGGGAACGGATGGCGGGAGCTGAAGATCTGCATTTGCCTCCACATGCTCAGTTAGAAAGTGTTTGTGTGCATGATGGCGCAACAGTTTGAGAGTGTGCGTATTTGTTTGGGCACTTATCATCAAAGTAAGTGGTCCCTTTAATTACCCATAGCAGATGCAGCTTTTAAATAAAGGATACATCATCATCAAAGCTGCACACTCCCAGCGCTGCACAAAAGCGGTGCTGGGCAGGGGAATGGATTATTCTTATAACAAGAGCCGAGGGAGCAAAGGGGTGAGGGCGGGGTTGAGGGATCTTAGACACAATCCAAAATTGACTGAGAAAGGCGAGCGTGGGGTGGAATGACAAGACAGGGAACTTCTCATTTCAATGCACTCACTGACAATCTGGTAAAGTAAGTAGTTGAAAGTAATGATCAGGGTTTATAAAACCACAGCATTGTGTGCCATTGCCCTTTGGTGTTTTTTTTTGTTTTTTTAAGCTTTACATAATACTCTCTCAGACTTTTAGCATGGCTCATATGGACACTGTGGCTGTCCAGAATAATCCCATCAAAATTGAACTCTGATCGCTTTCATTTTCTTTGCTTTAAAGACAAACATTAGCTCAAATTGATTTCTGTGCATCCCGTCTCAACGCCAGAGTCTTCCTGCCGGAACTAAATGACGATGTGTTTGAAATCCAAATAATAAATCACATCCAAATAAGTAATTATAGCCAAAGAACTGCTGCAACCTTTGCAATTTTTTTTGTTATTGATTAATCTGTCAATTGCTTATTTTATTTTTATTAAAACGATTAAAAACACAAATGTTTTTTATCTTTCCAATACATGCACTTCACTCTGAAAATGACTGTTTTGTCTTGTAAAAGTCAAATCTTTTTTAAATAGCAGAATGGTTTTAAAAGCATACAGAATGAAAAATAAAAAAGGTATTGGACTGTGGCACTTTTATACTGGGCTGTTAGAAGTTAACACCGCCAGCCTCTCTGAACACTACAGTATTCCAACAACAAATATGGGCAGAGCTAAAGCTGACCAATCAGAAAGATATGATAAGAGTTTCCACTTGGTCAGTCACATAAAATGCACCCATCCTCTGTTATTAAACTTTACAACTCAGCAGCACCCAAAAAAGCCATACTTCTGTAGGTGGGTGAGCTATAGTAAGATTAAATGATGGCATCTAGGCTCTAGGAAAATGTGTTTTCTGATGTTTTATAGACCGTTAATCTAGAAAATAGGCAGAACCATCAATGATGTAAAACAACTGATATGTGATGCCCTAATGTGGCTTATAAAAAAAACAACTAAAGGAGGCATGTAGTAAAACTGGTATGCGCGCTGTAGAAGCTAGTTCAAGTACAAGTTCAGTAACCTTGGATAACCTAGCAGTGTGGAGGTCCGGTCGGCAATTGATTCTTCTTCAAGGCAGACACAGTCATTACAGAAGCAGCAAGGATGAAGGACTTCCTTAAATGGCAAGGCAATGCTTTTTACGGTGGAACCTGATACAGAACTGTTCCAATTAATTTGAAACTTCCATTGCCCATGATGCTCTAGATTATTCAGTATACAGATTCATGTGGGGCGATGACAGAAGATGTTGTGAAAGCTCCCCCTGTAATGAGGCAGATAATTAGAGAGCTACTGGAACTGGCTGGGTTGAATTTGTGATCACAGCAGGCATTAGCTGCTCAAGGTTACAATGTTCTCTGTAGCAAGTGGGCATCACTGCTGTGAGGGGTGTATTTTTGGACGCTTCAATCAGTGTTAGTGCTGTGCGCAGATTGGACACTTTGGATGCTCCACGCTGTCACTCTACGGAAGCGCCCTTTAACCAGACACTGACACCTTAACCAAAGCTGCCCTGTGGCTAAATGCATTAAAAGCATTACGGTTTCACTTATCTATTTTCGCTAAGAATTCCTTGGTGTTCAATAGTTTGTTTGGGATTTCACCTTCTCTTACCGTTTATAGGAAATCATCTGTTTCCTCTTATGGCAATCCAATATCCATTCTCTCCGTACGATGATGCCCCCTGCTGATTTCACCTGGCTGTACTTTGGGGTGTTAGCGAAGGCACAGCTGGAGATTAATGACACACACACAAACACACAAACACACACACACATCACTAAAGAGAAGCTGACAAGGGCAATGGTCTGCTCTGACAGAGGAGATCAAGAGGCAATCAAACTAAATCACTGAGAGTGCCGTTACATAACCCTGCAATCTGTTTTTAATGATATAGATTAACTACGATACAAATCTCTCATGAGAAAACATCTCTGAAACAATTACGAGACTACTTCTGGATAGATGTTTGCACTTTATTTGAAATATTAACTAATTCTTTTTAAAAAGTTTTATTCATTACACTTCGGCCATGTTGTCATCATATATAAATGTCAAAACAATTTACAACATGCTGAGTACAGCAATGGAATGTGTGATTGTGGTTTTATAATTTTCTCCAAAGAAAACTGTCAAAAATCTGTCTTCATTCTGTTTTTTAAGTTTTAATCTGGTCATCTGTCAACATCCTGCAGTTTCACAATGTAGTGTGTATATGTATGTGTGTGTGTGTACGTATATATATAATTTTTTGTTGTTGCTTTTTGTACTCATTGCTCTTTCACATATGATGACAAAATTAATTTCTTGGAATTTTTTTGTCCATCAGACAGTTGTGTGTAGACTATTATGCTACTGTAGTTATTTTAAACAAGCTGCACTATTTATTATAAATACATGTAAGAATAAAACACATGCTTGGCAGTTTCCCTGTACCAACACAGTAAGATTTTTATGGAGCAAAAAACAAGTAGTGCATCTATAAATGGTCATAAATGATAAAGTAAAATGATAAACTCAGGACAGTTCAAGCATACAGTTTTCCCATACATCCTTACGGCTTCCTGCTTGATACTTACATGAGGTGTGTGGAGTCGGGTGTCCAGTCGGGCCGGTATTTGGCTCCCATGTCCAGAGCCTTTTCCCTCAGCTCCCCTCTGAAGGGGTTTTGGAAGCCACTGAGGACAAACACGACCCCATCCATCATCCGTTTGAATGGGACCTGCTGCACACTAGCTTTTGGTTGTTTGGGTTTGGGTTTGGATTGGCTCTCCCGCTTCTTGTCAGCAGAAGTCTGTGCCGGGGCAGCTGGAGAGACGATTTGCAAAAGTCAAGGAACTTTTCCAGGTGAGGAAATCCTCTTCAAGATTCAGATGCGGATGTAAGTGTTACCTTTTGCAGTGCTGGGGCTCGGCGTGCTGGCTGGGCTCGGCTTGTGTTTGGGGGTCACAGCTCTGCCCTCAGGTGAGCCCACCGGGCTTATTTTCTTTGAGGGCGGAGGGCTGGGGGAAGACTGTCGCGCTTTGCTGAACTCAAATTTTCTTTTTGCTGGTGGCTAAGATGAAACAATTATTGTAAGTCGATCAAAAATTGGCATCTTTTTCAGAATGAAAAAATACTGTGAACCTGTATGTTAAAAACAGGTGCGTAAGAGGAGATACTATTGGATGACAAGGAGACTAAAGTGGACATGTACAAATTGTCCACATTTCCATTTTATTTAATGCCAGAACATCATTTATTAAACCTCTTTATTATATTATTATTTTCTTTTGTATTCGTCAAGGTTGAGCCGAGACAAAATGTCCCTTAAGGATGCAAAAACAACAATGCAGATTTGTAAATTATTATAGCCTTTCCAAACAATATACAGTAGAAAATTGGAAACACAACTGCAATTAGTGGGATTTCTTTTTAGACTAATTCCCATGCGTAGACATTCATCTGTGCAGCTTCAGATCTTCCTGTTTCTTTCCTTTTTTTAAAAAGTAAAAGTGACATGTAGCAGATATCACTTGGCCATTCTCTTGGTTTCTTTCTGAGAGTGGGCTCAAGCAGAGTTACAGTCGTGCATTTTTATTGGAGCCAGGCAGGCAATTCAATATTTCAAACAGTTATTTCAAAATTGGTAAAGCTCCAACTTCAGCTGTTGCATAACTGACAAAATCAATTGTTTTACCAACAAGAGGAAAGGAGCATAATGACCAAAGCTTGCACATACTGTATAATGCAAAGTATTTGCTGAAAATTTTAAGAGCCTGTTATACAACACTAGTTATTTTTTTATACCGAAATGTATTCATTTTTTATTCACGCCCTAGGGCTTTTGGTTTTTGGTGAAGTACAGAGAGCAATACCAAAATAATATTCATGAACATTTTTAACCCAGGAACACATACTGTTTATTTACAGTACCAACTGTTTACATATACATCTGCAATACCGTACTTTAACTGTAATATGCAAGTACTTTCCACTGCATTTTAATTTGGATAGCTTCTGCCCAAACTTTATTTGTACTACCTTAAATCCTTGTTATACTGCTTATTTTAGCCTAACTTATTATATATATCTATCTGTAAAAATTCTGTTTATAGTAATAGCCAACTGTGTGTATATATATATATATATATATATATATATATATATATATATATATATATATATATATATATATATATTCATAGTCCATATTCACCTGTAAACTCTGTTATAGTAACAACCATCTGTATATTATGTCCATTGTACATATCTGTAAAAATTCTATTTATAGTAATATCCACCTGTATATTATATTCTGTACATATCCAGCTGTAAATCTTGTTCACAATAATATCTGTAAAAATTCTGTTCATAATAGTATTCATTTCTATATTTATCCAGTACTTATCCATGTCCTGCACTTATGGAACCATTTTATATCCTGCACCTACTGCTATTGCACTTCTGGTTAGACCTAAACTGCATTTCGTTGCCTTGTACCTGTACCTGTGTAATGACAATAAAGTTGAATCTAATATATTCTAATCTATTCTAATACAGTACTCTGACTACTACTTACAATCAACATACAGACTGTTTGGGGCAAAACAGCACTTCAATATGTTTGTTTTGTTATTCTTGTACTGATATAACAAAGTCCCAAAAAATCGACTTTAAAATGTTATTTGCTCTGGCAGAATCCAATAATTAACAGACTTAGTTATAGTGCTAGCTCACTGTGGATGGCAAGTGCAGAGCTTCTTCGACTGGTTAGGGTTGCCAAAGAAAACTGCTTGTTTTGAGATTTGTTTTGAGGTTTAAATTCCCTTCAGTTATAAGGTCCAGTGCTTGAGTTTTTTAATACTATTTGGTTCTAAATCAAATCAACTTTGCCAGAAGTGGAACTCCCAATAACTATAGATCCCATCATACAACACACTTTATAGCCTCTGCTTCACTTTCTCTGGGACCTCACAGCTTTCTTGTTGTCTAAATAAAGAAACAAAAAAAACAACTACTTGTTAAGGGAACTGCTGTTGGCTGGCTGGCCTTCAGTGGAGAAAATGTTTAGTACCTGTGGTGAGGCAGAGCTGGAGGAGGAAGCCTGGGCTAATGACTGGGAGCTTCCACCAGCCTGCAGGGCAGCTGCAGCGTAACTCAACCTCTCACTCTGAGGAGACGCTAAAGAGAGAATAGTGCAGAGGGCTGGTGAGGGAACAAAGTAGCTTTATAATAAAAATGCCTTTGAAATATTTCTTCCCTTGTCTCCTGGCACACTAAAATAGCTTAAAATTAAGGTCAATTAGTCCTCTCTTGGCTCTCCTGGCGTTTTTCTTTTATATTCAAGTGCCACCAGGACACAAAAGAATTTAATTAGGCTTTAACAGCTGGTATATTTAAATGGGTTTACCTTTGAGGGAAGTACTGGACTTTGTTGCATTGTCCCGACTGAAGAAAAGGCTGCCAGGCTGAAGGCTGGAAGCAGGTGAAAGAGGCTCCTCCTTCACCCTGAACTGTCCCAGCTTTGTCAGTTTCTGAGCGGAGAGAAGACAGAGACGTTTAGTGCTTAAAGAGAAGGTAGAGGCACCGACTTTCTTTGAATATAGCAAAAATAAGTTTCAACTCATCAAATTATTGTATAAGATTAATTTATCTTTATTATAATATTTCATAGTTATAAAGTTGTGTAGATCAAAGAAGAAAATAAGGTGCTACACACAGTGAGATGCTCTGCCATGTTTTAAAGGGCTGGGTATCGTTGAAAAATGTTCAATACCGTGACTTCAATACCGGTTCTTAAACAATACTTTTTTCACTACCAATTTTATAAAACAAAAAGAAATTACAACAGAACAAAATATTTGTATTTATTTGTCAGCTCCTACAACGTGAGCCCAGTCTAGAGTTTTTCCTGCCTGCCTCTAACGACGTGTAAGGCAAGACAGCCAATCACCAGTTTTATTTGATCTTGGTAGACGCATGCTGCATGCCTATTGGCTCACTGACGCTGATGAGATTTACTCCTTAGATGTGGAAGTTGGTTATTGAATGACAAGGCATTTTTCAATACTTAATGGTAATTCGGACAGTGCCTAAAAAGTCTGTTTCCAGCCCTATGGTTTTAGTGCTGAAAATGTAAATTGGGTATTCTTGGGTATTAACTGAAATGTTCCCGTAGTGTCAAACACTTGGTAACAAAGTCTAAAGTTTGCCTTCAATATCTTTTCAGACAATCTGGTTTACAAATTTTTGGCCAGGCAGTTTTCTGATTCAGATACTCATTTTGCACATTTTCATGATCACAAAGTTCGTGTATGAAGTCTTGTGTTGAGACAACAACCTAAAATTTGAGATGCTTGAGAAAATGTTCGTACTTTCCAAAGAGAAACATCAAAAAGTAAAGTAAAGTTTGGTAAAAGAAGTGAGGAATCAGCAACTATCACAACCCAGCCTTTGTAAACCAAATTCTAAGGTCTCAAGGGAAAATATCCAAAGATAAAACAACATCTACAGGCACCATGGAGTTCGAGAACTTAGCATGACTTACCGGGGATGTTTCTGGAGGAGGATCATTTTTGTCAGGCGGTGAATGAAACTTAACAAAGGCCACTCCGTATGCTATGTTCTACAAAGTATACACACACGCAAACAATCAAACTACATTTAATAGCACAAGTGGCAACGAATATATGCTTCTACAGAAGTACCCTTTAAGCTTGATAGTTATCTTAACTGAAGTACTAAACACAACATCCACAGGTGCAACCATGTAGATTTAAAGCAAGTAGATCCTCATTGTGCTCGGTGTACAGCAATCATTTGTACTGTTTGTCTGTACTGCTGTCAGTGGTGGTGAAAGTATTGTAAAAATATTCCAACATGCAACATTTGCTTTTGCATTCTGTTGATTAATAGTTAGATGGATAACACATCAGTTTGCAGTTTTTCTATTTAAATGACTGGGCCCTTACCTTACTGTATGGCTGGCTACACACAATTTTCACTCTGTCCCACTTCTCCTGTGCTGTGCTCTTCTGCAGCTGGTTGGGACCAAAGAAACGCACCCGGTTCAAGTTGGTGCCGTTACGGCTCTCCGTTGGGGACATGAAGGAAGACGTAACCAAAAGAACCTCAAACAGAGAAAAGATTGACTTTAAAGGATGAGAAGAAATTACAGTAGTAGAGTGAATACAATTAATTCGGAGGTGATGTGCTTTGAACTTGAGTTTTGTTTGCAAGAGCACCTCATAGTCCTGGTCTTTGACAGCTGAAGAATTCCCCACCAGCACCTCGATGAAAGCTGATCCTTCATTTCCAATATCTATGCTGTGCACCTGCTCTTCCTTCTCAAACTGAGAAAAAAGAAAAACAGCGCAGGTTAACAGAGCATACACAAGAAACAAGGTCAACAGACTTTAAAGAATGGATCAGCCCGTGGGTCTGTTAATATTTCCGATCCCCGATCCAGCTATATTTTTAATATAGGGGCCGATATCCGATCTTAATATTGGATCGGAGCACCCTAAATTTGAACATACTATTTCTTAACCAAAATCTCAAAGTGCCTTTAACATACTGTATTCTGTCAAATCTGTATAATCAATTCTCAAAGCCTCAGGCAAGAGTTGAAGAGAGCAGATGAGCACAATACATTTTCACCCGGACTTAGTTAAAAGCTTTGCAGTAGCAGCTTTTTAAATTAACTGGAAAGGTGAAATTTACTTCAGCCTAATACCTTAACTCACTGCCAAACAATTCTGTCAATTCCGCAAAATTGTCCGCACGAAAATGCTGAAGAAGGGAATCCCAACGGGACACAAATATTACAACAAAAGAAAAGTGGAAGTCAATATTTTGTTAATTAGTGACATGCCACACAAATGCGCTATGGTCCACTAACCTTCTATCGCTGAATATAAAACTCATCTGTTTAGACTGCACCTTGGCCCATAAAATAAAAATATTTTAATAAAATACAATGTATGCATTATGGTATCCACACGGTTGAATGCCTTCATTGGTAGTCACTTTGGATGAAAGCGTCAGCAAAATGAATGTAATTGCAAATTGTTTAACACTTCAGAAGTTACAGAAAATAGGACTGCCCAACCTTTACCACTTAACAATAGCAAAAGTTGGATTACAAATATTTCCTTTCTTTGGTGGATAAACAGCAGGAAAGAAACTAGCAGGGCAATTGGGGACATTTAGAAAGCTCTTGGACTCACAGAGTTCTGTAAATTCCAGCAATTTAGATCAGAGCAACAGTATTTACTTTATTGTTATTGTTATAATCCCGAATCCTCTCCTAATTTTCCCAAAAAAATAGAGCAGACTCTTGAGTATCGTTATAGGATGATAGAACATTAAAAACTGTTCATGGTGATTTAGTTGTCCTGCAGCCAGCTCCAGTGGGCTGCTCATTGGCTTAATTGATAACACCCATTTCTATTTTCATTCATTCATTCATCGTTGAAATGGAGGCTCAGGCTATAGAGACAATAATAGAGGATTAGGCAGGTGTCCCGGGACCTGATGAACACATAGCTTAAAAGCAGATACGTCTGTAGGTACCAGGAGGACTGAGTAGGGAAATAACCCTGGATTACTGCAGTTGTACATGATGCAAACAAAGCATTTTGAAATGTATAAGGAGTTTTGTATTTCACACGGGGGGGTGGGGGTCAGACGTCAAGCTGCATGCTAGCAGCAAACTACACATAAGTAAGAGCACAACTGTACAGTCCCACACTTTGGTCTCATCCTTTTTTAAGAGGGAGGATGACTCCGTGTGTAAAAAAAAAATAGCTGTTGCTGAGCTGATTTTTTTTGTATTTTCGGGTTTACGTCATGTAAACCCGAAAATACAAAAAAAATCAGCTCAGCACTTGGGAATAAAATTTGGTCTTGTGCTGAATTTCTCATCTGTTCACCCTTCTGTAAAACCAAATAAACGACACTTCATATTATCATTACTTTGTCCAAAATCTAAGACGATATCGAGTCTCATATCGCACTATCGATATAGCATCGATCTATTGCCCAGCCCTAGTAACCACTGCTTGGTAGAAACCTGAGAGTACACAGGAGGTTAAAAAGCATACCTGCAGAATGACTGATGTCTGTTTCTCCCCGGGTCTTGCTGCTTTCCACTTTCTGTAGGTGTCCGAGCTCAGTAGGTTGTCTGCCTTGTGAGTCTGTTTTGCATTATGACAAGAAGATAGTGGAAGAAAGGCTCACATTTGGCTAATTATATATATATATATATATATATATATATATATATATATATATATATATATATATATATATATATATATATATATATATATATATATATACATACACACACACACACACACATATATATATATATAGTGACAAATGAACTTACAGTGTCCTCGGTGCTGCAAGACACGACGTGTTTGAGTTTGATTTCTGGCATGTTGTTGTTGATCCCCACAGGTAACAGACTGATTAATTAGCCAGTGTGAAGGAAGCTAAACCGGCCGGGCGCTTGCCTTGCTACTAAGCGCTGTCACAACCAGTTTACAAAACATAAAACACATAAAGTGTCCTTTCAGTGGATGTAAATTCGCTTTGTTGCCAGTCAGATATACCGTAAGCTAACGTGATAGCATGCTAGCAAACAATAGGCAGAAGGAACTTTTCCAGATTACCCTGGTAATTTTAACACACCTCAAGTGCTGTTAAGCACAAACCTGTGAAATTGGTATATACTTGACACATAGCCGCTTACTTTGGCGTTATATTAAACTTCAGAAAACATATATTAATGGTTTTAATTTTAGGTTAAATGTTCGTGGAGGCGAACTCATATTCCCACCAAAAGCATGAAGCGCTTCGTGCTGTGACGTAATTTCCGCCTAAGAGCATTTTCATCCAATAAGAGCTTTGTGTTCTTCTTTGTTAGTTGAATAAAAGCATCACCAGAGTTTTATCGCCACCAGCCGTTTCAGAGTGTGTACTTGAGAAAACCTGAGCGAGACCACCTCGTTCTATTTCTCCAAACTCCAAACACATTTCAATGCGATTAAAATATGATAAAAATGACCCTTTTCAGCTCTAATATCAGGAATTATTAATATGGGCTATATTTCTTGCATCCCTGACTTAACTGCAATAGTGAAAATTGTGTTTGACCTTGTTCCCTAATCTTTGATTTCTAGAAATAAGACAACACTGTATTCCTCCCTAGTGGGTGTCATATAGAAGCACCAAGGACAAAAAAGGATAAAAACAAAGCAAAAGAAAAACAAAAAGGAAGGAAATGTATATCTTGATGTACACAGATGTACAATTAGTGCAGGAGTATAATGGAAGTGGAAAAAACTAAACCAAATAAACCAAGACATACTCTCTCATGAGCGCTGCGATACACTTCTTCACTTAAGTAATAAATGTTGCAAATTGCATTACAGGTTGAGCAGCAGTCTTTCCCCCCTCCAAAGGAATTTTAAAACACCGTCTGAGGATCTCTTTGTGTTGCAACATGTTGTTGCAGCTGTTTGCGCGGCAGTAGACTGGTAAGACCGAATCAAATCTGAGTGATTGTGTGGGTTGTAGAATCAACATAAGTGAAATAAAAAAATCATTTTTATCAAACCTTTTCATGTTTATAAAAGAAAGAGCACAGAGGAAGGTTACAGACATACAGAGACCGAAATTGCTTAATATGGAAATTTAGAGTGATAGACCACAGTAGCTATTCAAGAGATCATACGATGGATGTACAATATATACAAAAACTGGAGGCAACATAAACTGTGCATTACAATCAGTGTGAGAACAAATCTGAAATCTTATGTAAGTTTAATGTAGCAGTAGAATCATGCAACATCTCAACAGTGGGCTCAGAGGATCTCCAAGTATATGGCCGTCTCTGGATCACCCACAGCAGTGCTCTGCACCTCTCTCATGCCTCTGACTCCCAGACCCGCTCGTCTGTCTATTCCTCCACCCTCTCCATCTCTTCTTCTTCTCTCACAACCTCGTCTGCCAATTGGACGGATCTAAAAAACAGATGTAGAGAAGGGTCAGATGTTGCTAATCTTCAAATTTAGAAATTACAGATTTAACAATTTTTGTATATGCAATGCCCCTGTGTTGCCAGGGACATTACCTACCTGCTTAGTATGGACAAAAAGAGGAGTGCAGTTCTGGTACACAAGTTGGTAGCTGCCGTTGGTGTAGATATGAGTCACTTCTGTGCAGTTAACGTAGAGGGGCATCTGATCTTGATAAATTCCCAAACCTCCAGGGTACGAGGCTGGGCGTCTACTCAGGACATGTCTGAGAGGAGTACAACAGGTACGTAAAAAACCTCACAATAAAGTAAGTGAGACACATTTTAGGAGAACATTTAAAGGACTGATTTGCTTCACTTACGTTTCAGCTCTCTTTCGGCAGCAGTAGAAAAAAAGAGATAGAAGGAATATGACCAGGCAAATGGACACAGCAGGTATCACCATCCACAACAAATGTGCCATCTCTGTAAAATGGACAAAAAAAGCAGAGATGGATCAGCATAAGGTGCATAAAACAGCATGGATTAGATCTTTTAGGCATGAACGTGATGTAACGGCTTTACTTATAAGTTCCATAATAAGATCGGGGGAAAGATTTTGAAAATGTAACAAACTGAGCACTGCAATATGAAGACATACAAAATGGACTGCAGCAACTGAAAAGTTGTACTTATAGTTTAATAAAGATACAACAACATAAGGTTTTCTATGTAACATTATTCAGCTTATTCTCTTCTACTTATGTTTCCAAGCTGCAGGCATGTTGCACGGATGTTTAAGCACCATCCCAACACCAGAGTGAATAAACAAGAGGCAGAGCTGATGTCTGTGTTAGTGTGGAAAAGCAGTGCTTTGAACTCACCTTCACCTCCCTGCAGCAACACCAGGGAGTCATTTCCCATTGCGTTGAAAGCAAAGCAGATCACAGTCTGAGGTTTGTCCATGCGGCCCCTCAGAGTAGCTGTTAGCGTGTCGAGCTCAGATGTTACCGAAACGTTGTAATCACGGGGTGGGATAGTACCATTCACGCTCCAGGTAACTGCTGGTTTGGGGTTGGAGTTGACTGAACAGTGACACAGCACCTTCTGATCCTCCACAACACAGATAGAGGACAGCCGGAGAATGACTGGTTTATCTGCAGGAGGGAAAGACCACATTTAACTTCTTAAACTTAAACTCTGTTTCACCACATTGGGTCTATTCTGTACACATAGATCCACTCCATTGTGTATGAAGATTTAACTATACAAAACAAGGTCTAAGGGTAATACGCTTATTCACTTTCTTCAGAACATCAAATTCACTCTTGTGTTTGTAAGCTAAATATGAAGCCAAAGTTTAGTTTAGCACAAAGACTGGAAACAGGGAGAAACAACTAACCTGGCTTCGTCCAAAGATTTAAAAAGGCATATATGCACCTCTAAAGCTCACTAATGAACTAATAATATCTTGTTTGTTTGATTCATACAAAAACAGCATTTTGACGTTTTAAAGGAGATTATGTACCAGACCATTTTCTATGTTGCAAAGTTCTTGTTGTGAAATAGTTAAACTATATATCATATATGTATATCAGTGGTAGGCCTACAAGAAGTAGGATTACATTGTATGTTCAGCGGCGTGGCCCGGGACTCTCCTCGACCAATCAGGTTCTGTGCCGAGCAGCGAACCCTCATGTCTCGGGTCACGTTGAACAGCCGGACTGTGTGTGTGCGCTGGTGGAGGTGCACCATGCGGCCGTGTTGACTGTAGGACCAGCGGTACTCAGACACCGGAGGGTCAGCTTTACATGAGCAGACCAACAAGGCGTTGCCCCCCTCCCGCACTATCAAGGACTGGACCTGAACCGTTACATCTTTTGGTGAAACTATGGAGTATAAGCAAACACATAAGGTTTTAGTATAAACTGAGCCAAGAAACACAAAAATAGGCCTAGTGGTGGAAACTATGCTTACATGTTACATGCAGATCCTTCGAAATGGCCAATGCTTTGGCTCCTGGGTAACTGACTTCACATTTGAGCCTGGGTTTCACCTGGTGAGAGGCAGTAAAGGACAGAGAGGCCAGTAACATTGGCCTGTGGGACTCTGGGTGGAGTGTCTGTACTTCCCCTGGCTCGGTGCTGTTCAGCCTGGCTCCTCTCTCCCAGCTCCACTGCAGACTAGGAGGTCTGGAGGGGCAGTGATAGCTGACGGAGCAGTTCAGGGTGACCAGCTGTCCCTCTTTGGCAGACAACATGCTGCTGATGACAGGAGCCTCAGGGGTGTCTGTCAGTGAGGAAAATCTCCATCATTGCTGTGTGTTATTGCTGACGTTACATTGCATTACATGTCATTTTAGCTGACGCTTCTTATCCAAAGCAATTTACTATTTGCTATATATTTAACACAGGTTGCACGCCTCTGGAGCAACTAGGGGTTAAGTGTCTTGCCGTGGGACACATTGGTTGAGGTTTTGCAGTGGGAATCAAACCCGGTTTTCCCACACACAAGGCATGTGTCTTATCCACTGCGCCATCACCATTGCCTAATGTGATGTGTATTTTATTAAAGACAAAATATTAGTTCTACTAATGCACAATGCAGAATCCCCTGCAAAGGCCATTGTTGTGGATTATATGTTTGTAATAAACCATTGGATGATTCCGTTGCGACCTCTAGCTCACCCAGTAAGAGCGTGTGCCATGTAGGCTGAGTCCTTTGAAGGCCCTGGGGTTTGAATCCAACCTTCGGCCCTTTGCTGCGTGTCATCCCCCTATCTCTCTCCCACCTTTCCTGTCTATCCACTGTCGCTATGAAATAAAAGGAAAAAATCCTGAAAAGTAATCTTAAAATCTTTTTTTTTTTAATTGGATGATTCCACGTTAATTTTTGTGTCAGTTTCACAAAATAATTTAATCGTTCTACGTTCTACCTTTCTTGTTTATGTATGATTTTGTGTATTACTTTCTTCATGTAATCTTAAGTACTACTTGCCTGTCAGCGTTATTTGCATTAATTTGTTCATTTATTTATTGCTATGTTTGGCATGATGGTGACCTGAAAGGAAATTAATATCTACATTTCATGCACCTTCAATTAAAAAAACTATTGACTACAAAATTCATCTTTTGGGGTACTTTTCTTTTGTATATAAGTGTGTCAGAGACTCTCCACTCTGTGTTCGCCTGAATATACTGTATTTCTGCTCCTTTGCATCTCCAATTAATTGTTAGTTCTATAACCTGGATACACATACTTTATCTGGTTGTTAAATATCCAAAAGAACTGCTTTTATGAGGAGAGAAGAAAGAAGCAGTATGGGGACTCACCCACAACATCCAGATTAAAGTTCACTGGCCGTCCCCAAAGTAAGTCATCACCTCTCTTCAGAGCGATCTCAAACCCCCGTGAGTCATCCTGGCTGATCCTTTCGATCTTCACTGAGCAGTCTCCATCTGGGATTCGCCCAAAGAGGGATGTCCGGCCTTGGAAATCCCGGCTCACTTGATCGCTGTCCTCGCTGTTAAAAGCCGTGCTGCGGAGAGGGAAGAAGCGACCACCACCTCTGAACCTCAGACGCACATCCACTCTCTCCTTCCTAACCCGGAGAGGATGAGGAGCTAGAGGAGTGAAAGAGCAGGGAATCACCACACAGGAGCCCACCAGGGCTTGGACATGGTCCGGGACTGAGGGCACAGGGGAGACAGCCTGTACCCTTCTCCACAGGGCTGCTGCTGGGATAGAGAACAGAAAATTATTTACCAAAACACTGGATCTGCTGTCACTAGGCCTTGCATTAGGTTCAGGTTTGACTGTAACTGAATGAATCCTTTGAGATCGTCTAGAAAGGTCATCAAAAAGATTAACTAGGACTAACTGGCAATAACAAGACGTTAGAACTGCTGTTTTCAGCTGCACTATCTGCAAATTCATTAAATGACCCAGGAAAATTTCGTAACAGACATTGCTATATTTAGAAAAGGGAACAGGGCAAGTGCACTACCCTTAACTTTATGGAGAAAATAAATGAGCATATATATTTTAAAGCAACAGAAACTATCCTCGTTGTGATTATAATGTGATCATCAACTGCATAATATTCTGCAGGATCTACAGAAAAAAAAGAAAATCCATCTCTTACAGTAATCATTAAGGCAATAACAGTAATAGCAGAGTTGATAATCTAATACGGAGATCTAAAATAGGGGGTCCGGGACACCTAGGGGGTCCTCAGAGTTACTGCAATAATTGTTAACTTTTGATGTTTTTTTCAAAAATGTAAAATGTCTTAACATGAATCCAACATATTTATATAACTAGCCTATAAGGTAGTCACTAAGGCCATCCACAGATACAGCTCACCCTAAGGATTTGCTGCTCCACATGTGTGTTTAACATTAAAAGATGATTTATAAAACCATGCCAACAATTTTAACAGCTTAGAATCCTATGCAAAAAATGATATTTCCAAAAAATGTAGGCCGCCCTACATGTTATTGTAGGCCCAGTTTAATATGTAACTTCATTTTCTACAATATGTAGTAGGGGGTCTCTGATCTGTCTGTGTTTCAGTTAAAGGGTCTTTGGTTTAAAAAGTGTTCCCTGATCTAATGATTTCAACATCACTAAACAATGAGTGAATAACCTTGAAATTCATAAAGAAATTTAAAGCTAATGAATTTCTAAAAAGAACACACCAAGGAATTAAATTACTCACCAAAAATCAAAGGACACACAATGAAGACAGTGTCCACATGCATGACTGCAACCCTGCTCTGCCAACACAGACAGAGGAGAGGATGAAGAGAGGAGCAATGAGGGGGAAGTTGGAGTGTTTCATTGTGCTCCTTGTACTATGACTTCACTTTAATGCTTCCTCTTACTTGTCCAATATGCCATGTCTTTGAGTATTACATACATAACACTGAGCTAATATTGCAATTAGCAATGGTATGTTTTCAACTTTACAATTTGTCGATGAGTAGTCATGAGCAGGTGTAACAACTGAATGAGTCGGAGAGGAAGTTGAAAAGATGGGGCTTTTATTATTTCCCCAATTAAGGCCAATGAGCAGAATGAACTATTAACAAAACCAAAAGATTAAAAAAAAATACTTTCCCAGTCACACAATTATGCATGTCAAAAGATTTAAGGAGTGGAACGAAGAGTTGTTTGGGAAAGACCTCAGCAGATATCTGTGAGACAACACATGACAAAGGGTGAGTCACCCTCATGCTGTTGGCCATTTCCTCAAAGGCTCCAACAACTAAATGCATTCATGTCGGATTCCTTTTGTCTACACAAACCAAACATCTTACAGTGTGGTAAAGGTGATGGTGATAAAAGTTCCATAGAAAGTTAAAACTGATTAATGATTAACTGTTCTGCCTGCCACGGATTCATAGTTGTTAATTATTGTACGTATCCGTCAATGTATGTAGGTCATCTCAGTTAATGCAAGAAGTTGGAGGCAAGCTGGAAATTGTCAAGCTGCAACTTTAATTTTTTTTTAATATTTCAACAAGAGAATGTTTAAACTGCTGGTCAATCTGTTTTATGTACTCAAACTGACTGTTATAGTCAGCAATGCATTGGATTCTGAAGTCACAATGTTATAAAAAATGAATACAGTTTGATATTTTTCTTCACTTTAGGTGTTACTCCCAAGTCACTTGAGGGGATAGGCATGTTTTAGCATGATCAAACAAAAGTGAATAATCAGAAGTAGGTACAAAGACTTGAAGGTTGAACTATGGACCCTTACAATGGTAATGCTTACAATTTGATTTGCTGCTGAAAGCAAGTAATAGCACTCCGCCTCCCTCCACTTTAAGGCAGAACACAAACCGCTCTCCTGCAAACACTCATGTTCTGCAAAGGCAAAAGTATATGAGAGGGAATATGACACAGACCACAATAACGTATTTCTTTAAGGTAAGAATTTTAATCAATGAGCATGGTGGGGTTACCATGCTCCAGTACTTTACTGTACTGTAGTTTTCTTATTGTGAATTTGCCATTTCTGAATGCATGAACTTTTTCTTATTCCTACCCGACAGTATTTTCTGAAGCCATGGACTCAGCTCAGCAATTGCTCCGGTCTCAGAGAGACTTGTTGCTAAACTGGACTCTCGACCACCCAGCACCCTTGCTGCGTTGGCTGCGTGATGCTGAGGTGCTTTCCTTGGCCCACTACCTGTCTCTGCTGGAGAGGTCACCTTCCAACGCCGTGGCCCAGGCTCTAGAGATGGTGTGTGCCACAGAGGAGAGCAGCATAGAGTTCCTCCAGGTGCTGAGGGAGGTGCAGGATTATTACTGCAGAGATCTGCAGGTCTGGGTGGAGAGACACTGCAGGGACTATGTTGTCAGTAAGCCAGTGCCTGCACCTGTAAAAGTTGAAGGTGAGGTTGTGTTAATACACTGGTGATGACAGTAATGGTTTGGTGTTTATTTAACAAATGCATAGGAAAAGGTTCAAAGAAATCTGGCGGTGCAGAACAAAAGACAATCAAGTTTTACTGCAGGAGTAACAGGTGAAGGAGGATTATTAACAGGGTACAATCACCTGTGATGTCTTGCCAAGTAGTTTTTGCTGACATTTTTTTGTTTTGAGTGAAATGTCGGAAATGTAATGCAAACTGTTGGACAGATTGCTGTGCAATGTAGTTTTAATGAATGACCCACACTTTTCCTGTAGAGCCAACACTGGGTCAACATTTTCAAATGTTTGTTTCAAAAGTTTTTTTATGATTAAATACCTGCAAAACTGAGCCATTCTCCTGAACCTAATTAGCACATGTTAACAAGCTAAGATGGGGAACATGGTAAACAGAACACCTGCTAAACATAAGCAGGTTGGCATTCCTACTGTGAGCATTTCAGCATTCAGCTAGGACAGTTCCTGTCTCCTAGGAATCTGACATTTTTAAACAAATGTATGGTATCCAAACAAACTTGAAATTATACTATGCTTATGTAATATCATATAATGAAATGTGTTAATTAATTTACGAATTCTGTGATCTCTACAGAAAAGAAGCCTAAAGGCCCCATTGCTAAACTGTTCAAAAGAAAGAGCAAGAGATTTACCGTGACTCCTGAGGTTAAAGGTATGGATTTATTATTTGATCAAAAACTAGATTTTTAGAATAATGTATTATAATGTGTTTTCTTTCTAGTGGTAAACATACTTGACTGTTCCCATGTTTTGAAAATGTATTCAAGTGAAACTATCTTTATTGCGTAGCTAAAGAAGAACTGAAACCTAGCAGGAGTGTAAAGCTGGCCAACGTCCGAGGTAGGTGATTTTAGGTAGCTGAAGAAGGTAACTCAAAATAAGTATCTTCTAGAAAACTGAAAAGTAATTTAAGTTTGTTGACAATATATTTCATCTTGCTGTCTTCCATTGTAGTGCCCATTTCTGCCCATAAAACAACCCTGCTGAAACGCACAGAGCAGTTGAAGTGTTACTCAGAGGGTGAGGGAGTGGCTTCAAACTCCGCTTCTCACATCGAGATCCGCTACACTGACCTTTTTGTGACAGAAGACAATGACTTAGTTGACAGCAGCCAACATGAGTACTTTGACCTGGCGAGCAGACGAGCTCGCATCTATGTTCATCAGGCTTGCCAGCGCATCCGGCCGTGCCATCTACTGGGCCCCCAAGGAACATTGGGACGGCCCCCAAAAAGGGTTAAAGTGAAGGGTATTGCTGGTATTGGAAAGAGCGTAGCAGTACAGAGACTCGTCTATGAGTGGGCAATTGGGAAGAACATGCGTGAATTCACCTGCATTTTTGACCTGCGCTTCAGAGAGCTCAATCTGATTGAAGATCCACTGAGTTTATTGGAGTTGCTTGGAGACCGGTTCCGGTACCTTAAGGAAGTTCTACCTGATCTGTTCACCTCGCCAAGTTCTTTGCTCTTTGTCTTAGATGGTTTAGATGAGTTCAAATTCCCCTTGGACTGGAACAGTCCTGACAAAAACATTGATGTTCGTTCAAGGGTTCCAGTGGCAAAGCTGATGGTGGCTTTAATCAAAGGAAGCCTTCTCCCAGAGGCATCGGTCATTCTCACGACAAGACCAGCTACTGAAGCTCCCAAGCGTTTCTTCCAGAGATGTTGTGTGGTGCTGGGCTTTGAGGAGGACCAGGTGAAGGAATATACCAACAAGTTCTACAAAGACAGAAAAGTTGCTGAAAAAGTCTACGATTACATATTGAACAATGACAACCTTTTTGTGCTGTCCTTCATCCCTCTTTATTGCTACATCATCTGTACCGCTATGGCTGAGTTCTTCTCTTCAGGAAATGAAGATGTTGGTGACTCAAAGTCCCTGGAGCTGAACCCACCAAGGACAGTCAGTGAGGTGTACTTCTGCTATCTGTTCACAGCAGTCAAACACCATGCGCTGAGGGGGAGTGCAGGGAGAAGCACCCCAAGATCTGAGGTTCTGTCACTAGCAAAGCAACAACTGACAAACCTGGGAAAATTGGCTTATGAAAACCTTCTACGGAAAAAGATCATGTTCGACAGAGCTGATTTGGAAAACTACAGCGTTACACCTGCTGATCTGCAGAGCACCTTTCTCTGTCACATCCTCCAAGCTCTCAGAGAGGAAACAGTGGAGATGTTTTCTTTCTTCCACTTGACTGTTCAAGAACATCTGGCTGCCCTCTACTGCTCAATCAATCTCTTTAGCCAGGAAGACATAATCCAAGCTCTGGACTTCTGGTGCTTTGGGCTACGTCCTCCATCCTCCACAGCTGCACCCCTGCAAAACACACATCTCAACATGGACAAGCTGGAGAGCCTCCAGATGTTCACACGCTTCTTCATGGGAATGCTCCGGGCTCGGCTGGCAGGCCAGTTGGATGGCCTTGTTCTTTCCCCCATGGAGCAAGGGGATGGCATACCCGCCAGGCTAGGTTTGTGGTTCCAAGACCAGTTTAGGAGTAGGAAGCTTAAGAACCAGTCTGCCCTGAATCTTCTCCACTGCCTGATGGAGTTTCACATGAAAGAAGCAACCAGCATTGCAGCACCAGAGATCAAGAAGCTCAACCTGTTCAAAATGAAGCTCAGTGTTGTGGACTGTGCAGCCATGCATTACGTGCTGCAGTTCTCGCCTCACAAGCTGCAAGAGCTCAACTTAGGCTACTCCAACATTGGAAACAAAGGACTGAACAGACTGGGGCCAATCCTACACCGCTGTGAATCTCTCTAGTGAGTAACTGACTTTGAATTAAAATTAACAATTTGGCTTTGACAAGTTTGGCTTTGAATTTCCTGGCTGACTGATGCCTTTCTGTGGGGACTATGCATCTTCTTTTTGTGTCTGCATGCTTGTCTGTCTGAATTTCAGCTCTGTTATAGACTGGCAGCCTGTGTGTACCTGTCTAATGCACATTATGATTGATTGACTCAGGCCCCTCCCTGGAGCCTCTTCAATTGAGAGAGTGAAAAATGTTTTGACATAATGTTCTTTTATTCTTTTTCAGTTTGAGGTACAACTGCCTTGATAGGCAAGCTGCCATTTTAGAATCTGCAATTCTGAAATCGAATGAGTGCCAAGTGAAGAAGCTCTTGTAAGTCATTGCAGAGTACTTATTTCAATTACTAAACAGCCACTTTTGAGAATAAATGTAAAAACTTTTTAAAATCAGTCAACATAAAGAATGACAGAAAACTAGTCAGGACAATAAGGCCTACAATTATTTGTCAACATTATGAATGTATTAACATTTAAATCAAATTTTTGTCAGCTATGTGTAACAATAATTCCTAGTACAGTAAAATGATAATAAACATGTTCTGTATCCAGGTAAGTGGCCGAAAGTAGTTGGATGGGTTAACCAATTAAAAAATAACTAAAAGGTTTTGGTAAATTTGACAATGAGCTTCCTACAGTTTGTGCTGTAGCTAGCAATAGTGACAGGCTTTCCTCCATGTCTGACACTGCTGAGTGACACGTAAAAAGGACTGAAGAGTCTCCTGCATGCACAATCAACTGGTGCACCAGTCTATCTTGTGGTTTACAGATCTGTCGTCTTCCACAACCACAAAAAGAAAAGTAACTAATGCTGTTATTTACAGCAGATGACCTTTAATTAATCTAACATCTTAATACATTCTAAGGCCTTTCTTTGAGGGGACTGAATTGAATGATTTTTAATATGAATAATAATAAACTAAATATAAAACAGAAGGCAATAATATTAAAAAAGAAAAGATGACAAACAAAATGGAGGTGCTCACATTCCTTTAGAGAAAAAGTTTTTAAACTTTTCCAGACCTGTAGGTACCCTGGGCCCTCTGGCTCCATGCCTTTCTTATGAGTTATTAGACAATATATATATTTATTTAACAGTAACACAATTACTGCATTATTGTATACAGTATGTGTGGCAATAACCTGGGTCCTGAGGGGGTTATGGAGCTCTGGAGTGCTTTGGAGCACAACACCACTGTGGAGGAACTCTATCTGGACATCACTGGCATCACAGAGCGAGGAACAGAAAACATCGTCAGCTGCCTCAGCAGAAACACCTCTCTGAGGACACTGACGTAAGACTAAAACACATCAACTTCTGCTCAGTGTTCTCAATTTGATAATGTATGGAAACACTGCCATCTAGTGTGAGATGTTAGCTTTTTAATAGAAAGTTATTCTTACCTGGTTATGTTCTCCTCCATCAGCATTGTTGGGAATGACATCGGAGAGGTGGGGAGGAGGAGGCTGAGAGAGCTGGAGCAATGTCGACCGGGACTCCGGATTATTGCAAACTTTGTGGATGACCTCGGATTGCTTCAGGCGTACCTGGACTGGGTAGAGGAGATCCGGTCAGACAGCGACCAGATGGACTCAGTGAAGAATGCAGACGCCCTGCAGTCGGTGCTAAAGGGGCTACACGTGGCAGGAGAACAGGTGGAGAAAGGAGAGAACGCAGAGAAAGCCAAGGAGCTCCAGAGAAATATTGTGGAGTTACTGAAGTCTTCTACAAATCTTATTGGAGGAAGATAAGTTTTGTAGCAAATTGTGTGTTAGGTTGGGTTGGGGCTCCTTCTAATATGGCAGAGGCCCATTGAGATCTATAACCTTCTGAATTTAATCTGTAAAAGTGGAATTATTTCATCCTAATGTTCTTCTTGGGGTCCTGAAGACCCAGACCCTTTTTAACAACTCCAAAAAACATGCTCAACCTTGTTTTGTCAGCTTGATTGTGACTTTAACTAATGACTAATGACAATTGCTTACAAACACAATTTTGAACTGATGATATGTGTCAGTTGACAGCTGCTTCTGGCTCCAAGCCCAGACATGAATTGTTAGACACAATTTCTACTGTACTGCAACACAATGCTTCTACTTGTTTGTTATTGTTTTCAATTATAATTACCTTGAGTTCAGAACACAAGATAAGAACCCATAAAGAAAAGTATGCATCAGGTCTCTTTGTCAAGCTGTTGAACATGATTAAATACAATGGATCGTCTATATTTTCTATATCTGAGATCTGTGTTGAGAGTACTTTGTAGGCAGCACTACACCAGTTCCCAATTTCGATTTCTCTTAATGTTGAACATACCTCTCACTAGGTACCATACAGTGACTATAAAAGATATATCATACATTTTGACAAACAAATGCTATAATCTTTGTTTATACAAAGTCCAGATGACCTTTAAAACATGAAATGTTCTCTATTTTACCGACTTACTTATAACCATTCCTGTATTTTGTCACCTTTATCAAATGAGCAACCCAGTTTGTGGAAAAGGAAGGGGTTATTGCTTCAAACCCTTTTTACATATTGGGTTTTACTGAGGCCATAGAAAAAGGAGATAAGGGGTTAGTGAATTTTGCAATTATAATTGCTCTTATTATTTTAATCCATACAGCAGTGAGGAAGTAAATGGTTTGTTTCATGACAAAGTACAACAAGAGAGATCACCGAACCTATATATTATTTTCAGACATTCAACATCATTGCTTAGAATTTTGACTTCAATCAACCACCAGCTTTTTTTCTTAACTTAAAGAACACTATTGCTAGAAGACACATTTTTACATTATCAAATTAGATAAATATGGTGGTAAATATGCTGCAAATATCACACAATTACCTACATGAGCAACTTCCTCGTTTAAAAAACAATTCCTACAAGCTCTCTGAAAATGCAACCTCCCTTCTAAGGAACTTGACTTCAACATGACATCTTTCATCTAACTGCAAAACAGACTTGACAAAAACGTAAGTCATTACAACTTCTATAAAAAACAGATCAATAAAT
This sequence comes from Etheostoma cragini, assembly GCF_013103735.1. Taxonomy (NCBI): domain Eukaryota; kingdom Metazoa; phylum Chordata; class Actinopteri; order Perciformes; family Percidae; genus Etheostoma; species Etheostoma cragini. Next base: position 22,840,274 of record NC_048412.1, on the reverse strand, counting down.
CAAAGATTTTGATTAAAATGCCACAACTAAATTCATTCACTGGGCTTTATCTTGGTCATATCTGCAAATTTGGAAAGAAAAGCAAAAAAACAGATTCAGTGACATAACAATATATAAACATTTTAGGGAGGCAGTTGATTGTGTTTTTTTGACATTCTGGCCTAACAGGCTGCAGTTAGTTAATTAAAAAACAATAGCAAAAAAGTACAGAAAATGTTTCACTGTTTTAGCATTTCACATCCTTTTCTTCCTTCATATCAGGATTTCATGTTCTGCATTACGTTAATGAAAGGAGTGTGTTGTCACAGTTACGAAATGTGGCCAAGAAATTTGTTTTTGCATATCAGATAAATGTTTCTTCCCCATTTTATAGAGAAATGTGTTTATCTTTAGGTTACAGAAGGATCACACAGATAAACCCATATTGACCTTTGAAAGAATAATACCATGATCAATGTTTTATTTTAAAGTCTGTCAAATCTGTTAAGTTAATTATTCAATTATTCTTACCAAGTCATTGTAATTATATAGCCACATATTACTGTTTTTCCTTATTGTAATAAATAAGTGCACTGCGTCATCCTGCCTTGGAGAGCTGCTAACAGATTATATAAAATCCATACATTTTAATTGGATTTAGTTGAACATTTTAAGGATTTACTTAAATACTATGAAGATTAAAATATAAAGGTTCAACAAAAAAGTAATCAACCTGAGAACTTTACATGTGTCACATTTGACACAAGCCTTTACATAAACCCTGCTTTAAGATCCTGTTACTTCAGGGATGATATACTGTACATCAAGTGTTCCATCTGTGATCTCCAGAATGTTTTAAACGTGAGTTTCTGCCACACCTGACATACAAAGATGGCTGGAGCTCTGAATGTCCTTCTCGTTGCCTGTCTGCTGCAAGGTGAGTTGGGGTTCATTCATACATGGACCACTAGAGAGATGGACCAAACTATAATGTGGTGCTTTAAGTGGTATGGATGATGTGATAATAACGAATCTGCTTGACACTGTATTTGATTTAAAGGTTTATTATGTCAAAGAAATTCAGCATCAATTTACAAGCTCTGCAGAAGCTCGGAGAGCGACCTAACCCAACGAAGGGCAGTAAACAACATACTGTAAACTATCTTCTTTAAAATTTGTATCTTGTGTTTCAGGTGCTCTGTGTGGTGAGTTTGAGCCCTAGTCACTTCACGTAATTATGACTATTCAGGGATCACGGCCCCTTTAAATGTTCTGAACGCGTGATGACGTTGGACTCTACGGGGTTTTGTTGTTAGACTGCGCCTTTTCCTGCTGTGTTTTTACCTGTAAAAAATAAACGACACGCATTTGTGTACTCAACGTGAGAAACTGTCTCTTTCCACAAGTTTGTAGATTTGAAACATCAATATTCCAGTTAATGGTGGGATTTCATTATTATCATTTTTATAGAAAACAGAAAGCTAGGCTCCGGACAGATGTCGACTATCTAAAACCTTTTTTTAAACAGGAACTGTGTAAATCACTTTGACATTAAAGGCTAATAAAGGTTTGTTGTGGTGCCTGAATCTTTTGCAGACATTGCTAGTAACAATACTACAATCATTTCATTTCACTTTGACCCTAGTCTCATCACCACGTCAACCACATTATGGTGGTTAAGGTCAAAGACTGAATATTTGGATCACAGAAGAAGTTGATTTCAATAAAGTAAAAGCTATGACCAGGACAGATGTAGGACTGTCAGATAAAAAGTAAATTTTATTTTAACAAGCATGTGATCTTTTTAGTGACTTCCTCATTTTTTAACTGTCTGTAAAAGCAAAGGTCTCTACACATCTTTGAACTTAGCAAACTCTTCTCTGATAGTCATTAAAATTCAAACTCTTCTGGGCTTTTGAATTGGACGGGATTATATAGTGTATGTGCGCATATTACTGTTTCTGCCCCATATGTGACAATTACAATAATAAACAGTCCTGGGTTGTATTTTACTTTGCATAACTAAAGTTGTCATGGACTTACATACTTAAATTCAGACTTGCATGTAATTACGAGACTAAAGTGCTGATTTGAATTTGACTGAAGATAAATGTGCTATTCCCACAATTATTGCATTATTCAGTTTGTAGCCATTCGAAAATGTGTCTAAAACCATTTATATTTTTAAAAAAGTACACATTTTGTATCCGCACGCATGTGCACTTGAGTGACTTCTCCATTTTCAACTCTTGCAGGCTGTTTGAAAAAGCAGCACAACTTTTAAGGAACTTCTTATCACTTCTCTACACGTCTTTTCATCTCACTACTCCAAAGACCTGAAGAAAATGTAAGTTATCATAATTTAAATTTGACATATATGTTATCATCAAAACTGATTTGAAATATTATACTAAATTCTAAAACAGAACAGTCATTTGACTTTAGATCAATTAACAATTTTTATTGATATTATTATTATTATAATAATATTTTATATATATATATAAATATATATATATATATATATATATATATATATATATATATATATATAATTAGTTATATTAATAATATATATATATATATATATATTATAGAAAATAACTTAATTCATTAAAATACTGTATGTTTGTTACTTTTGCCTTTAATTCCTATTTTTCCATTTCATCATCATGTCATCTTCTTGGTCTTGTTTGTTGTGTCAATGACAAACTAAATACAAACAAAAAATATACAAAAATATAAACAATCATTTAGAAACACTGGACCAAGATTACCCTTTTGTTGAAAATCTCTATCATCCACATTTATAATCTTTTAACTGGTGAATTTGAAAGAAATCTATTTAAAATTATTAATAGAATTTTTTTACTTAAGGTTTTTAAAAGAAATTATTTATGATTCATTTAGTTGACAGTCAGTTGACGTTTAGGGCATTTTCACACTTTCGGAAACATTCGGTTGCTAAACATTTCTTCATTTGCAACCTCTCCAAATGTTGCTGCCTCCAAATAAACACAACTCTAAACATCTGAATTAATTACGGATGAAATGTAAACACGTGAATTGTTTCATGTCTAATCTCCAGAGTTTCTGCCTCTCCTGAAGCCCAGAGATGGCTGCAGCTCTGAGTCTTCTTCTCATTGGCTCTCTGCTGCAAGGTGAGTTAAAGTCCAATCACATTTGGATCAATGACTAACAATGATTAAAAACTGTAACAGTACACAATGTTAGTCAAGCATTCACACCACAGTCCAAACGTATCTGTAATACATGCTGGAGCGAATAAAGGACGCAGTGAGCATAAACATGTTCCGCTCACTTTCTTTTTCTTTTTTTGACAAATGTATCATTTTAATTTTAACAATGTTGTCATTTTGGATTATTCTAAGAATAAGGTTTAATTTTAGTTAGAATACCAAACAATCAAAATTCCATTATTGTTAAGCAGTATTCACTTTTGATTTGTATCTTGTGTTTCAGGTGCTCTGTGTGGAGAGTTCAAGGCATCTATTCCGCGGAAGATCGAGGTTCTGAGTGGATCCTGTGTGACCATCCCCTGCTCCTTTGACATACCGGCCGAACACAAACCAAACTTGGATAACACATGCAAAGCAGTGTGGATGAAGGATCAAAACATTGTTGTCTTTGACAGCACCAAAAATGGAGAACTGATAGGAAACTTAACAGAAAAAACCTGCACCACGACCCTGAACAAGATAGCAACTGATTACATAAACTCATGTGTCATCTTCAGAGTGGATTGCAACAATAAACTGAAATTTAGTTTTACTGAATCAAAACTGTGTATTTCAGTCAACGGTAGGTTTCAAAGGCCATATACGTACACGTTGGTCATTTCCCTATTAGAGAACTGCTTTGACATTGTTTTGTATTCATTATATGGGGTAGATAATATTTTAAGAAAATTGAGAGAAATGAGTGTTTATTTAGTGACTGGTTGGTATGTACCTTCCCACCAGCTCATCCTCCCAGTCCGACTCTGACTCCGTCCACACTGAAGGTGAAGGAGGGAGACTCAGTGAGATTGTCATGCTCGGCTCCAGCTCCCTGTCTGTCTCATCCTCCAACTCTGACATGGACCCCCGACCTGGGTGGCAGTCAGGAGACACTGCAGGACAATCAGGACAAAACTAAAGTCAAGATCTCTAACGTTACCTTCACTGCTTCTCACCTCCATCACAGGAGGGAAATCTCCTGTACTGCAGTCTACAACAAACAAGATGGCAGCACTGAGTCATCTGTTAGCACGAGTTTAACAGCTGACGTTTCATGTAAGTTCATTTGTCATCTGCTGTTATTTGTTCATTATGAACATTATAAATGAATTGATCTCATCTGTTTAAGTTTTCTTGACTTATTCTGAATTAGGCCTGAAACAATTACTCGATTAATCCATAAGTAGAGCAACAGAAAAATAATTATCAGAATTTTTTAAGCAATTAATTATAAAGAGTTGTAGAAACATGTGCTCAAAATATGAGAATATGCGGCTTTTCCCCTCTTTTATACCATTATAGATGTCATTATGAATGTAGCAGTTTATAGAGCACGTCATCTCAGCCTTTGGGAAACAGTGGTGAGACTTTCACAATGTTACAATATTTTCCAGACTAAATAGATTGATTGATTGATTGATCCTAAAAGTAATTGAAAGATTAATAGATAAGGAAAACAATGATTAGTTGACGCTCTACTGACGCTACTGACGACTGATGTATATTCAGTATTTAAAAGCTATAAGTGAACTAGGTCATCCTGTATGACTGATTTGTTAAAATCTAAAATGTGCTTATTACCTTGCTCCATTATTTATTCCTTCAAGAACTCCTAAACTCCAAAATGACAACAGCTCTCATTAATGGATTAGGACAATATCTCCTTCTGAAATAGATAGGAGAACATGTAGTATGTTAGCACTTTTGTAAAGTAATTATTAGGAACCCCTGTAGAGATTGAAGACTGGAGAGGACACAAGTGATGGTAGCCATGTTTTTTTCACCAATCTCGCAGATTTATTTTTAATTTTGATTATTATTTTGAGTAGAAATGCATATCAGTCCTGCAGCGCTCTTTGGTGTTGGTGTTGATAGGATCCGAATTGACAAAGTTCTATACATGTTACTGTTTTCACATTATGTAAATTAGTTAAAATTCCATCACTTTCAAGTCAATTGGACTTACGGCTGAGGGGCGTTTTATTTCCAAAATTGCCTTGTTGATCAACAATTGTAGCGCCACCACGTGGCAGATTTAGCACATATTTCTTGAGAACCAAATGTACATAATTTCCATTCATTGGGCCAAGTTTTGTGTCTAGCTCATAACAGCTCCAGGGATTTGAGCCCAGAAGAAGACAAATAATACTAAACAGGGAGAACAAAATAAGGTGTTTGATCCCTAACTAAGACGAAATACCCAAACAAAATCTCTCTCTCTCTCTCTCTCTCTCTCTCTCTCCCTCCCCTAATTGGACCTTACCACCTGTGAGCTAACCTGAGTAAATTAAAGCTATATTTTGTAAGAATTTCTCACACAAAAAGAACAAAGGGTTTTTGCTAAGAATCAACTCAAAACACTACACATGGATCTTGGTTTCTGAAAATATCATTACAATTAGATCAGTTACTTCTGACATTATCATATGTACATTCCACAACAGTTGGCACCCCAATATAAAAATGTAATTCAATGCATAACTATCTTATCTATTGATCTACACCTTAGGAGTGCCCAGTCCCTCGGGACCAAATCACGCAAACCAGCATACACTCTCTTTGATTAAGCTGGTGAGCAGCTGATCTAACCCTACATCACAAAAAAAAAATGATGGAATGCTTTTTACAAAAACGTGTCAGCAGCAGTCTAATTTAACTAAAATAAAATGCCTTATTTCAACAGTGTCAGGTTATGTTTGATCTATAAATACAACAGATGATTTGTCATTTTTCAGATTCCCCCAAACACACCACAGTGTTAGTGAATCCCTCTGGTCCAGTGTTAGAGGGCAGGAATGTGTCTCTGACATGCCGCAGTACTGCCGACCCAGCAGTAAGGAACTCCACCTGGTACAGAGCTGATGGAGGCCAGGAGACTTTTATTGGGACCGGAGCAGTTTTAAGCTTTAACGTATCTAAAGAAGACAGTTCTTTTTTCTGCAAGGCTGAAAATGATATTGGAGTTGGACGATCCAACCTCCGTCAAATAGATGTTCAGTGTATGTATTACATTTCAAAAGTATTATGTTTCATAAAGCAGGCATATTTCAAGAGATTGTTTTAAAAATGCTTTTTATTTATCTACATAATATTTTTAGTTTTTCTTAAATTGTTCTTAAATTGATCTGCTTATTTATTACTAATTAAGACATTATTCATCAATCTCCAAAACTGTAGCAAAGTTCATTCCACTGTAAGTTTTTGATCTAAAATCTCACTGTATCTTACTGTTTTAATATTATAGAGGATCAGACTGTAAATGGCAATGCATTCTGGGAGAAAATAATAATAGTACCGCACTTTCTGTGAATGTTACAAATTACATTATTTACTATTAATAACAATGCATCTTGGGAAAATAAAGGAAAAGGCAGGAATTAAACAGCAGCCAGTATATTACTGTAAATTGAAATAAAAAGTAGGACACTATTTACAGTAAAAACCCTAACATTTTAAAACAGTATGCATACTGTAAATAAACACTAGTTTACTGGCAAAGCTGCTGCCAGTATATTAATGTACATTTATGGTGAAAATGTTTACAGTGTGGGGATAGTGGCCGCTGCATCTGCAAAACACGGCAAGGTGATTTGTTGTCTATAACCACGGTCTTCACTTTTTGGATCGCTCCGTTGCCGACGGAAATTCAGCTGCTATCACTCATTTAGGCCGGATTTCAGTTGCCTTGGGCTTCCTCTGTGTTGGCATTTTAAACTCTGACGGATTTATGAGGACTATGGTTAACTGCCCCACAGATCGCTGCAGGGTAAATCCAGGCAGCTAGCTAGACTATCTGTCCAATCGGAGTTTTCTGTTGCACGACTAAAACAACCTTTGAACTTACACACAAGTAAGCCTCTCCCATCTAAGCATAGCTCACACACACATCCATGTTGGGTGTAATGTGAGTAAAATGCTCTCAATATAGAGCCCTGTAATAGACAAATAAATATGACCCATGGTAACTTAGATAAAAACTAACACTAACTAACTTAAAATGGGGTACATTTTGCTAAATGAAATACATATGCATACCAAATGCATTTAGCTTTGCATCATGGTTGTCTAAACTCACAATCTTCTACAATTATTTTATATCCGTACATCTTGTCATTCCTTTTTTAATTGGATTAATTACTGTAAATGTAACTAAATATGTCTCTGAACTTCTAAGCTCTGTTTTCTTTACATGCATTACAGTTGCTCCACAGATCCTGCCCTCATCTAACTGCAGCAAAGCTGCAGCCCAGCTGAGTTGTTCCTGCAGGACAGTGGGAAATCCTTCTGCCACTTTACAGTGGTATTTGGACGGGCAACCGGTCAATCACTCTGACATGTTCGTAATAAGCAACACTTTGAATGACAAAAACCAGATGAGCATCATCACCGTCAATCAACCGCAGGATTGGGATCGTTCCACCTTGCTCTGCCGCAGCTCCAACTCTCTGGGATCTGCCAGTCAACAATTTTGTATTAACAGCCATAAGGCTCAAACATCTGCACAAAGTCAAGGTCTGTCTTACGCGTACTGATTTCAAATCTTATTGGCTAGCTGAGAGGATTATTTGAGATGTTGGTGAACATGATGAATTTGACAGTCTTTTTGCATATTGCAGTGGAGACCAGATATGGTTGGGATATTTGGTCTCCACTACAGTTTGGATTTTAGCAGTCATTAAACACTTTTGGAACCAGTTGGAACTATTTAACATTAGTATTGACTCAATTTTTGTTTCAAAATGAGTAAATACTTAATTTTTGGTGTGTTTAATATGACCAGGCTCACCAAGCTGAGTTCTTTATACAGTATCCATTTACCAGACAAATTTTCTCTTGCCCGAATTACTTCCTTATCTTCCCTTGTCCCTTGTACTGTACACTTCAGACAGAGTGATGATGCCAGTCTTCATCACCACAGTTGTCGCTCTACTATTACTCGTATGTTCTCTGCTGTGCGTTATCAGGTACGGTAACAGCTCCAGACACCAATCTGTAACACAAAGCCTACTATCACAGCTATTCTTAACATAAAAAAACTTTATATAAAAATGTAAATAAGGTAGGTATAGGTCTATAATATGACTCATGTCAATCACTTTGCAACCCCAAATGTATAAGAGATGTCCTTATCCCTGTTTGTAGTTTTAACATTAGACCATCACTCCTCTTTGATGATAGACGCAGTTTGTGTTTGCCATATGTTCTGGTCTGATTTTCAAGACTTTTTTTACTAAGATATATACATTTTCTTATAGTTAAATAAATTAAATTTTAAAAACTCCACTTTCAACATGAATACATGATTCTGCTGAAAGCAAGTAAATGTATTACACTTCAAATATTACAATGCTGATTGCCAGACATAATTTTTCTTGCTGATAACTGATAATCAACCTAATAAAATGAAGCTTTGAAACAGTGTTTAGTTACAGCAGAGTTTCACTCACTTCTCATTTCATTTTAGCTACGCTACCCCTGTTGGTTTACAGTCTGTGTGTCAACTGTTTCATCATGTTGATAAATACATGAGAAAACAAAGACATGAATCAAATATACACATGTAATTTAAAAGCTCCATTGTCTTTTCCAGGACTCAGAAGACTCACCATAACCTTCAGAAGAGTCAGTGCACAGGTGACACCAACACCGTTAATGTGAGCCAACTTTTAACAAGTGGAGATGGAAATGAGGTACTTTGACTTACAGCCAGTATTCTACTGTACTTTATGTACTCAAACTGGATTAGCACAGTATCTGTACCACTGATGTTTTCTATTTAACTGTATAGGTACCCAACACAACCGAAGAGGACATTTACGTCAACACTAATGTTCTGAGACAGACGGATGTCCCCACCCCTGCAACTATCTCTGAGCCAACCAGAGCGAAATTGCCAAGCTCTGGACTAAACAATGCACGGGGAGACAGTAAAAGCTTAAAGACGCAGAATGATGAAGGCAACGATGTGATATACTCTAGTGTGAATTGGAAGCCTAAGAACAAGAAGAATAAGGGAGAAGACAATGTGGACACGCACCAGCCTGGTAGCTCCTATCTGGAGGAGGAGAGGTGCATGGTGGGAGACATAGGCAGAGGTTTTGTGGACAACGCACTATATATGGGAAGCCTATATGACAAAGTGAAGCCTAGAAATGTGGAGAAGGAAAGTGAATATGCCCAGGTTAACTATAAAAACAGTGGTGTGATGCACAAATAGATCACAGTTCTAAATTGCTCTGCCAGTTATGTAATTTGTACTTTTTAGAACGTCTTGCTCTATTGTGTTATATTTTCTTTTTTGTAACACTTATGTTAAGCTCATGGGGTTTTTAAGATCTTGACCAATTTTACTACATAATTAAATTCTAAGTGCCAAATAGTAATAATCATAATATTTTTCACAATTTATATATAATATGAAATAATGTACATAAACATTTAGTTTTCACTTTTAGTATGATTTTTGGTGTGTGTTCATTGAAAGAGATACTGCTGTTTAACATGTATTTGGCAGTGGGGCTTTTTTGTTTATCATATTATTTTTAACATTTACTTTTGGTTCAAACTGAACTGGCTGAAGATATAAACATGAGGAGAAGTCTCTACGTTCTTCTTTATATCTAGAGTTGCAAGTGTTTATTCTGTTAAGACAGAATTTTTCCATCAATCTCCGATTTTGTATTCAATATATCTTTTAATGCATAGTGTTTAGTGTACCAGATTTTAGAAACCAGCAGGAGCCTCTCTTTCAGGCTTTCTCACGGTTCAGGCTGACTGCCTTAAATGACATCAGCAAGTGTCCTGTTCACAACTGAATAGAACAGAGGGGTAGGGGATTAGGTGGTGATTAAAACGTGGGCTTGAGCACAGTTGCACATCAGTGTGCCGTTGCAGACATATTCATGTAGCAGCTCATCTGGCAAGGTAAGCCCTTTTGTCAAAATCCCTCAAAAGGAAAATATAAATCCTTTAAAACTCCCTAAAAGTATGTACTTCACAGTACATACTTTCTGATTTAATGTTGCAGAACATGTCTGCGGTTGGTTTTAACAGAAAATAAAGCAAACCTTTGTTTACTTTGATAAAGCAGGAGGTGCTTGAGGCCTATAAACAACTCCTCTAGATTTGCGGCGACATAGTGGCTTGATATACAGTATGGCGGATTTTTGACTATTGAACATCTGCTCAATACTAGTTTCACTAGTTTCCTTTGTCACGAAGTAAAAAACGTGTATACATTTGCAGAAAGTATACAATACAAAAGCACCGCAATCTAAATGTTGTAACATTGTTACAGGTGGTGTTTCAGAAATTAAGAGGTCAGAAGAAGAAGAACACCGAATAGTGAACAGCGACTAGCCAACTTTCTTCATGGGGACTGCTCATCTGCTTAGACGGCTACACTTGTTTACTGGGAATATTGAGCTTTGTCTTTTTGAATCTCTGTTTGAGTAACATTTTAAACGTTAAAAAAAGATAAATTACTAAATATCAGAGTCATCTTAAAAAAGGATTAACCGTCTACATGTTTGGCCAAGACCTTTTTAAAGTAAAAAGAGCCTAAAACCCTGCATAATTTTGTTTGCGTTGACATTTTAAACTCTGGTGGATTTACGAGGACTATACTTAACTCCTCCTCTGCTCTCTGGAAGGTAAATCTAGACAGCTAGCTAGACTATCTGTCCAATCTGACTTTTCTGTTGTGCAACTAAAACAACTTTTGTACTAGACCTGTTCCACCAAAACAGCTGCATGTGGCTTTTTCTGGTGTTCAGCTCTGCCCAAGAGAATTGTGATTAGTTTAAAGAAATTCCAATAAACCCACAGACTATATATATATATATATATATATATATATATATATACACACATATACATACACACACACACACACACACACATACACACACACACAGTATCTACAATGATCTTGGTCTTTATATACAGTCTATGATTAAACCACCGCACGTTTTTCTCACATCCGGGAATGCTATGAGGACTCCAGACCCTCCTCCGCAGCTGTGGAGAAAGGTCTGGCTACAGACGGATTTTTGCGTGATCTCGTGATTTCGCAAGAAATCAGCTGCTGCGCAAGGTACACATTGTTGTGATGACCACATAACAGTCTATGTTTGAGCATGACCAACAAAGTTTCGAAAAAGACAACGAATTGGGTATCTAGCAAGACAATCAAGAGCATGGACACCAAACAAATATTTACAACAAACATCAACACCTCCAATACAGATGCCTGTGTGATGACAACGAATTAAAAACAAAATTATGCCAGCGGCTGAAAAACAAACTTTACTTACCATTAAAATAACTCTGGATGGGGAGTGTCCGTGTTTTATTGTTCCAGGAAAACGATAATATTCCTCAACTCGTTAGTGCACCTGGGTCTCAAGAAGCCGGAAGGTTGCTATGGCGACGCCCTGTAGCTACTTAACGTTATCCAGTATTTTATCTTTTTGTTCAATGTCCTCATAAATTAGTTTACGTTTGAATAAACGGACAGGGTGACGCTGTGAATTTGGTCTCAAAATAATCCGGCATTCCAGGCCCTTTGGCGGAGTAGTTATAGACACTTTAGCTGGTTAGCACGTTGGCTTCCATCGGACTAGCTAGCTAATTAGCTAGCTAATCTGAAACCCGACCACCTATAACCTCACTTGTTGCACTTCCCTTACCTCCAGCGGTTTCCTAATGTGCTCTTCATCTGGCCTCCTTACTGCGGGTGTAGACTTTGGGTACACAAGAAACTATGAATACAACTTTTTTATTTTTAGGTTGCTTTATTTAAGTGCCTGGTGTGGTGGTTTATTCCCCCGGAATAGACCAAATGTATGACAACGTGGCCTTCCGCTCTAACATTTTTTTTCCTAAATTAATGTTTAGCCTACCTATACTGTAAGTTAATAACAGCAAAGACACAGTTAATGTTTATCATTTGAGAAATGATTTTGCTGCTGCCACTGACAAATTAAAAAAGGTTAAAATATTCTACTGACAAAATCCACCTAATCACAAATACGAAAAATGTAGTCTCTGGAAAAATAAGTGGCCCAGCTCAAAGCCACTCTAACATATCTTGCACAGCCACAAACGTCTTGGGCAGTGACACCATACAGTTGTCTGTACACTTACAAACATGTAAGTTACTTTACGCTCTGAGTGATCATTTCTTTTTCCAAACTGCACCCAAAAGCAGATCAAGAGTGTTTTGTGTATCACATTTATTACCTACCTGCTCTGCTGTTTTACCTAACCTGATGTTTAGATTTATGTGTAGGGTATCTGAGTCCGAAAATTACATAATCACTGTTTTGGCTAACCCTGTATGTAGATTCTCCCCCAGACTGTTGAACCATTGGCGAACATATCTGCATATTAGACACTGAACATTGTGGAAGTTTTTTATTTTATTTTTTTGTATGTCCTTATGTGATATGGATCCCACTGGGTCTGATATAAAGTTTATATATGCAAATTAAGCTTTTTTTCCATTTACAGCCTCTTTGTACATGTTGTGTTTATTGCTTCCGGGAATTGGTTTGCTGTTTGGATGTGTGTTGTTAATGTACAGAAACTATTCTACAAACAGGTAAGTAGACTTTATTCTTTGTCATACATAATGACTGTACTGCTAATATTAATCGCCAATGGGCTTTGTGTTTAACACTGAAATGTAGTGTTTATAGTTGGCAATGCTTTATTTAAAATTCAAATAAAAAATGTGCATCTTTTTATTAAGGCCACAACATATATCAGAAAATATCCAACAAGAGCAAATATACAATAGTCCTCTAACTGTTCATATTGATTTGAGTTTTGCATAAACTTAAATTACATACACATTAGTGCATGTGACAGTTTCAAACATTAAGGGCTCCGTGTTTATTTCCTGCTGCACTGATAATTGATTTTAATGTAATATTAAAATTATGTTATGTTATTAATGTTAATATTGGGTGACAGGAAGAAAATCAACATTCAAGCCGTTCCTATGTAACAGAAAACAGATCTACTGTTAAGACAACATGTGGAGTTATTCCACGTTCTGTTGTTGAAACCAAACATGTCTCAATTTGCTTTCCTGTGATAATGCCACACAATATTTATTGTTATGTAAAATGATGGCGTGCTCTGTGAGTTTGTGGTGTATGATTAACTTTGAATAAATGCACGTCAGAGTTTATTCCTGCAAAAGAGGTCGTCTATTTCTAGTTTTGCATTTAAGTTAATATTAACCAATTTGTCTGCTCATTTCTCAGTGTAACTGGTAGAGAAGTGTGTCACACTGGAGTTTTATTAGGTGACTCGCTGTTTATATCAGCTCATCTTCAAACTTGAAAGTTACAAACTGGAAAGTTACTGCAAGACAAACAGCACAGAGCGTTAAAAAAGCCTTAACACTGCTCTACTTGTAAGTAAATATCTTTATTTATCTAATTAAACATTACAGATCTGTTTTGCCATTGAAATTTCACATCTGGTGTTTGTAGTCTGATCTTGAGAGCTGACAGTCATCGGACTAATGTAAACCATTTTCCTAACTGACTTTATTTATTTTTATATGGAATATAAGTTGCCTGTAAACAAGTAATTAAACAAATCAAAATGATCTACAATGTTGCTGAGAGAAACATTAAAATGTTGATTTGGTGTGTTTGATCAGATACATTGATAAATGATGGCATTGATAATTTAAATGATGTCTATGCATTG
>NC_048412.1:22820540-22826228 GCF_013103735.1 Etheostoma cragini | reverse complement strand
TAACGTGGGCCAGCCACTCTTCTGCACTCATGCATTCTGTAGGCACACATGTAGAATATACCTGCAAAACAAAACATAAGTCATGTGGCGTTTAATTACCACATAGGCCATTTCTATTGCACACAGACACACCAGGTTAATGACACAAATACCAAACATTTTAAAAACATTAATGTAAAAAAAGAAAGTAAAATATAATAATGGCAAGACCGTTAAGATTAGTTTTTTGTTGTATAGATATAAGTTAATGATGTGTGAGATTGAAAATACAGTGGGTATTTGTGCAAAGCTGAAGAGATTGTACCTATCAATTTCTGTAAATCAAATTTCAAGAGAATTAAATTGTTCATGTGGCAGCGTTGCCTTGTACATTTTATTTGCTTTTTTAAAATTTGACAGAGCTGTGAGAATTTTGAATATGAACAGTTTTTCTCAGTTGGCAAGTTTGATATTCGTGTGAGAACTCTGATTCTGTTTACCATCAACAAGATCAGGGGCCTTTTGCACAAAACTAGGATAAAGGATTAAGCCGGGATATTCAAGTTATCCTGGCTAAATTTAGCTTTGATTCGGTTGCACGAAACCGGATTGAATTAAACCCAGCCAAGTAACCATGGAGATTTCTTCTTTGCGGCTAGCCTGGTCCAGAGCAGGCTAACAGCCAGGCTAAGATTAATCCTGGAGTCTCATGTGTCAAATCAGCTGCCGTCTGATCCGAAATAAACGTGTTTGACAGTTATTCCGTTGTCTTCTGCATGTGTTCTGCTTTATTTTTATTAACATGCAATAGCTACTTGTCAGTATTGTTGTCGCGAGTTTGATTTAAACCCTACTACAGCTGTTTAGAGGAATGGTTGCACTGGCACCCTGATGGCAGACTGGTCAGAGACCAATACATTCATGATTCATTTTCTTGTTGCTTATCCTTCTCTAATAAAGGACAGTTTGTGTTACTCCTTAATATGTAGGCACAATGTTTTTTAATATAGCTTACATTGATTCCATAACCTTCTCAATAAGTCTCACATCCCTGGGCCAATAACCTGGCCCATATACAGTACGTATCTAGTGTAATTTACGTTCATCACACCGGGAAGAATGCAATGGTTCTTCATCTTTTTGTTTTGGTGCGGTCACTTGTCCGAGGAATAAACCATGAATATTGTTTTACAAATGCTCATAGCGTGTATTGAAGTCACTTACTTCTTTTTCTAGTTGTTGTCCCTTTCTGATTGTTCTCTATAAATATTAATTGTAGCCTACAAAGAACTAGATATAGCTTATAGAGATTTGTGCATATGGTTGTAAAACATGTCCTTGCGTTGTGAATAAGGGTTTGATATTAAGCCTAGTCATAGGGTCCATTTCCCGAGGATCATTATTCCCTCTGCTCACTTTTAAGGCAAAGGCTAAATAGTAATACATTTTATTTATATAGTGCTTTACGTGGTAGGCTAGTCAAAGACACTTTACAGTAAAACCAGCACATTTATCACATAAAAACAGAAACATGAAACTAGCATATTTAAAGCAATTAAAACACAGTGTAGCCTAGAACTTTGTAAAATGTGGAGTGAATATAGCCTAAGGAGATATTTTTACACCCTACACATTCAGTCGGGTCCGCTGTGGTCTGTTCGGCTTTTTCTCTCTGTTTGATAAGAGCCGTGTTTCCCTTTCTGGTTATTAAATCCTTCACCTCCTCGTTACTTTCCATTTAAGCTGCTGCTCATTGGGTGAAACATATGGCGCATGCGTCTTCTCAATTCTGCATCAGTAAATCTGTGATCGATACCGTGGTCTATGTGAGAAAGCCGTGAACGTGCACTTATCCCAGCTATCTACACCTGGCTTGACATCGCTTCACGTGTTCATCCTGGCTTGGCAATCGTGCAACCGATTAAGCCGCGATGAGCAGATCACACTAAGTCAAGCTGCGCTTTTCATTTATCCTGGATATCTTTATTCTACTTTCGTGCAACAGGCCCCAGATCTGCTAGAAGTGTCAACGTCAAAGGACGTGCCTCGTTGCTCACCTTATTCTGTCTCTGATTGGCTTACCCTGGTATTCTTACCCTAACCAATCCCCACTTCTCATGCCTAAACCTAACTACGTTGACCAGTCTAGCAGATCTGATTTAGGATTTACCCTGTCTCGCATTGCCAGAGCTTCCTCCATAGTGCTGCGGAGGAGGGTCTGGCTATTCCACACAGCATTCCTGGGAGCTCTGGTTTATTTGCATGTCTTTAAATCAATCCTCTTGGTGCTGCAAAATAGCCCAGGAAGGAATCGTTATGGTGGAACATGTGTTCCACTTCCTGGATTGCTTTGTTGCCGTCGAGAATACCGCCAGATTTCACTCTTTTCAACCCAAGTTTGTTACCATCTGTTTTGTTTGTGTTAAAATTTTAAACTCTGGTGGATTTACGAGGACTATAGTTAACTCCTCCTCAGCTCTCTGCAATGTAAATTCAGACAGTTAGCTAGACTATCTGTCCAATCGGACTTTTCTGTTGCACAACTAAAACAACTTTCATGTGTACACCTGTTCCACCAAAACAAGGTCCTTGCCAAGGTTATTTTGCAGCTGCACGTGACTTTTCCTGGTGCTTAGCTCCGCCCAAGACAATTGTGATTGGTTTAAAGAAATTCCAATAAACCCACATACTATATATATATATATATACACACAGTATATATAATGATCTTGGTCTTAATATTCAGTCTATGAATAAACCACAGCACGTTTTTCTCACATCTCTACAATGCTATGTGGACAAGCCAGACCCTCCTCCAGCGGATTTTTGCGTGATCTCGTGATTTTGCAAGAAATCAACTGCTGTGCAAGGTTGTTATGTTGAACACATAACAGTCTATGCTTGAGTATGATCAACACAGTTTAGAAACTGAAAATGAACTGGGTAGCTAGCAAGACAATCAAGAGCAAGGAAACCAAAAAACAATTTACAACAAACATCAACACCATCAACACAGATATCCCATGCATGTGTGTATCCAGATGAACACAAATTAACAACTAAATTATTCCTGCGATTAACAAATAAGCTTTACTTACAATTAAAATAACTCTGGATGGGGAGTGTCCGTGTTTTTTTGTTCCAGGAAAACGATAATATTCCTCAGCTCGTTAGTGCACCTGGGTCTCAAGAAGCAGGTTGCTATGGCGTCTCCCTGTCACTAGCTACTTGGGTTTAGCTAAAAAACTGTAACGTTATCCAGTATTTTATCTTTTGTTCAGTGTCCTCATAAATTAGTTTACGTTTGAATAAACGGACAGGGTGACGCTGTGAATTTATTTTGTGTGGTTAACTTTAGCTGGTCTCAAAATAATCCGGCATTCCAGGCCCTTTGGCGGAGTAGTTATAGACACTTTAGCTGGTTGGCATGATGGCTTCCATCGGACTAGCTAGCTAATTAGCTAGCTAATCTGAAACCCGACCACCTAAAACCTCACTTGTTGCACTTTCCTTACCTCCAGCGGTTTCCTAATGTGCTCTTCATCTGGCCTCCTTACTGCGGGTGTTTTATTTTTAGGTTGCTTTATTTAAGTGCCTGTTGTGGTGGTTTATTCCCCCGGAATAGACCAAATGTATGACAACGTGGCCTTCCGCACTAACATTTTTTTTCCTCAATTATTTGTTTAGCCTACCTATACTGTAAGTTAATAACAGCAAAGACACAGTTAATGTTTATCATTTGAGAGAGGATTTTGCTGCTGCCACCGTCAAATTAAAAAAGGTTAAAATATTCTACTGACAAAATCAACCAAAGGAGCATTCTGCAATTTTCCTTAACTAGAATCCAGAGCACTGGATGAGGTTTACATGATCCAACACTGTAAGAGTAAAGACTATATTCATTTGATTATGAATCTTCATGTCAGAGTTTAAACTATTTTTAAACATTATTTAACTGCCATGTTATCTTTATTGTATGTAGCACAGAGGGAACATGGGTAGACAGAAAGGGTTGACCTTCACTAAAGGTTCCCCATGCAGTGTTCAGTGGAGGTTATGACTTGTGTAATTTTGCTAAATAGGCAACCACAATGCCCAATTAGAAACAATTTTCCAGTCATTGTTACTCCTTACATACAAAAAACATTTCTTTACGTATGTTTTTTTTTTCCCCTGCTGCTGCTTATGTTGCTAAAGCATTGAGGAATGAGGAAACTATACCTTAGACTTCCCACACAGAGAGTAGGTTGCAGTGCGGATGTCTATTTAAAATGCTGATCTGAGAACAACTGCTGATGCTCTTATAGGCTCCTTACAATACTATCGCAACTTGCTTGCTGTGTTTTTTTTTACTTTAAAGATATTCCAGTTTAAAGGTCAGGCTTTGATTCAGTAAACAAAAAAACATTAGTGTTAGCGGTTTATGGTCTGTTCCCATACTTGTAGTTTTGGAGGATCAGGCTTTTCCAGCCATTTAGAGTGCGATCATTTCCAGTTACAGCCCCTCTGTGGCTTATAATACAAGGAATACAAGCTCACCCCCCACCTCTGTCTGCTGTCACAGGCCCAGTTTAGATTCAAAAACTATTCCCATTCTGAACTGGAAATAGTCAACATGGTCACACCTTTATGTATATATGCAACAGCCTTTAACCAAATGTTGTTAATGAAAGTATCTGGTTGCATTGCATCAAAACTGAATTGATGCGAAATTTATATACTGCAGTTTCCTTTCATACAGTTTTGTCAGCATGGCTAGTTGTCTAGATGTTCACATCTTACCATATCATTCATATTGACTTCAGTTTTTCAAAAACTTGAATTACATACACATTAGTGCATGTTGACAGTTTTAAACATAAAGGGCTCCATGTTTATTTCCTGCTGCACTGATAATTGATTTTAATGTGAATATTGGGTGACAGGAAGGAAATCAATATCAATATCAAGCCTTTCCTATGCAACAGAAAACAGATCTACTGTTAAGACTACATGTGCAGCCATTCCACGTTCTGTTGAACCCAAACATGTCTCAATTTGCTTTCCTGTGATAACGCCACAGAATATTTAGTTTTATCTAAAATGCTGACGTGCTCTTTGTGGTGTATGCATAACTTTGAATTAATGCAGGTCAGAGGTTTAATCCTACAAAAGAGGTCCTTTATTTTTAGTTTTGCATTTAAGTTAATATTAACCAATTGGTCTGCTCATTTCTCAGTGTATAACTGGTAGAGAAGTGTGTCACACTGGAGTTTTATTAGGTGACTCACTGTTTCCGGTTCATGACACTTGATATTAGCTCATCTTTGAACTTGAAAGGCATAAACTGGAAAGTTACAGCAAGACAAACAACACAGAGCGTTAGCGGTTTAAAAAAAAAAAAAAAAAGCCTTAACACTGTTCCACTTGTAAGTAAATATCTTTATTTATCTAATTAAACATTACAGATCTGTTTTGCCATTGAAATTCCACATCTGGTGTTTGTAGTCTGATCTTGAGAGCTGACAGTCATCGGACTAATGAAAACCATTTTCCTAACTGACTTTATTTATTTTTATATGAAATGCAGCTCCCTTTATACAATTAATTAAACAAATCAAAATGATCTACAAAGTTGCTGAGAGAAACATAAAAATGTTGATTTGGTGTGTTTGATCAGATACATTGATAAATGATGGCATTGATAATTTAAATGATGTCTATGCATTG
>NC_048412.1:22811288-22820440 GCF_013103735.1 Etheostoma cragini | reverse complement strand
AAATGTTGATTTGGTGTGTTTGATCAGATACATTGATAAATGATGGCATTGATAATTTAAATGATGTCTATGCATTGTGTTGTGACTATTGCCAACAGTATTAGCCCTCAACTAATTCCTCTCAATCAATGTGAGATTGATGGCAGATTCCAGTAGTGTTTTTGGTGGTGGGGCTATGGAAGCTCTAAAAAGGCAAGGTGATCTCTTATACAGAAGACAACATCTCCTACGTAAGAGAAACTTTTGGCCAACATTGTTCGAGAATATTTCACTACTATTGTAAAACTGCTGAGGAAGATTTTATGACACAACCGAAAGCTCCAGAGCAACTTGTTAACACTAAATAAGCCCTGTTGTGGGACTGGTCATGCAACAAATGTAGTATTTTAAAGCTTTAGTGGGTAATTTGTTTTTGTATATAAAAACGTCAGTTATATTCAAGCCATTGCCAAATGTGTTGATACAAAGCTAATTAAGACTATCAGCTCCACACAACTCTCTTTGAGTCTCTCAGCATGGCTATGTTTAGAACACAGTGTCGTCCAGCGACTTTCACGCACAGAAACTTGAGTGAAGATAATGATCTCTTCTAAAGAGTCGATGTTTTTTTAAATCCTCAGAGTCCTCCTTGGCTACGAGTAACTGCGTGGAGGAGGGGTGGGGGTGCGATTAGGGAAGGCTTGTGTCATGTGGATGAACAGTTTTGTTGTCATTACTTAGAATTCCTCATAGGGGCAACATAAACTACGCACTACAGCTTAAAATGTTAAGAATGGACTTTAAATCTCAATTGGTTTGCCAACGTGTAGAAGAAGCCTTCTCCAAACTGCTCCATCTGCGTAAGAAGATCTTGTACTTTAATTAAAATCTACAGGACAGCTGCTAATGTAGTCTACGTGGTGGTTTTAACCTGGAGTGCCAGCTGGTTTGTAACAGATTTTAGGATAGATGCTAGATCTGGATCGGCTAGACATGTCAACGTCAAAGGACGTGCCTCGTGGCCCGCCTTATTCTGCCTCCGATTGGCTTACCCTGGTATTCTTACCCTAACATTGTTTATCAGTAACAAGATTAGTTTTGTTTTTGAACCACATTGTGTATACTGACTTCACTGATTTGTCACCATTTTAATCACCTGTCTCCTTTACTTTACACATTCTGATTGGTGTGTTTACTTCTTTTGGTTTAGGGTCATAATGGAGCCAGGGTTGAGGAGTGAGGTCATTCTCTCTATTTACATCATGTCCTTCCTCATAGGCCTGCCAGCCAACCTCGTGGCTCTCTATGCCTTCAGTCTGAAGATCCAGTCCAAGCCACTTCCAACAGACATCCTGCTTCTCAATCTGACTGTCTCTGACCTGCTCTTTTTGATCATCCTTCCTCTCAAGATGCACGAGGCAGCGTCAGGCATGGAATGGCTTTTACCCAGCTTCCTATGCTCCATCACCTCCTTCACCTTTTTCTCCACAATTTACACCAGCTCCTTACTGCTGATGGCAGTCAGTGTGGTTCGCTACATTGGGGTAGCGTTCCCTATCACCTACCATCAGCTGCTCAAACCTGTGTACGCAATAGTTACCAGTGCTGTAATTTGGCTAATTTCAGCAGCACATTGCAGCATTACTTTCATTGCCCAGCACCACCCATCTCTGTACAACAACTCCACTGTCTGCTACGAGAACTTTACTGAGAAGCAGCTTCAGATTCTCCTCCCAGTACGTTTGGAGTTTTTCTTTGTGCTCTGCCTCATACCTCTTCTCATTTGTGTTTACTGCTACCTGCGCTGCATCCTGATTCTCTACAGCCGCCCCAGGATATCCCGGATGCAGAAGCAGAAGGCCATCGGCATGGCCTCGGGGACTCTAGCTGTGTTTCTTGTCTGTGTGCTGCCATATAACTTTTCTCATGTACTGGGTTACTTCCAGGGTGGGAGTCCAAAATGGAGGTATTACACCTTGCTACTTAGCACATTTAACACCTGTATTGATCCCATCATCTTTTTCTTTTCCTCCTCCCATTTCCGCTGCAACAGTAAAAAGTCAGTTTTCAGGAGGAATGTACCGACTGTTTCAGGATTACAAATGCAAGTCCCAAGCTCTAGCTAAGTGTAAAATGCATTTTCAATACAATAGGTAAATATCATGCTTTATTGTTATTATTGTAACATACATTATGGACATTATATGAGAATGTGTAATTCTGATTACTTTAACAGTTCAGTTCATTTATAAAACTGCCTCACATCTAGATTTTGCTGGTTATTGGCAAACAAAATATGTTGTTAAGGGTGACTCAATCCTGCTCAAAGGGACAAACAGTTAGACATTATTTTATATACAAATTTTAATACAAAACCACAACACATGATTGGTGCATATGCAAAATTCCAAATTTTATTATTTTACAGTAAATTCTCTATTTTCAAACTGGAATTGATATCCTTTGCACCCTTGACATATTATTTCCTGCTTACTTTAACGTGGGCCAGCCACTCTTCTGCACTCATGCATTCTGTAGGCACACATGTAGAATATACCTGCAAAACAAAACATATCATGTGGCGTTTAATTACCACATAGGCCATTTCTATTGCACACAGACACACCAGGTTAATGACACAAATACCAAACATATTATAAACATTAATATAAAAAATAATAAATAATAATGGCAAGACCGTTAAGATTAGTTTTTTGCTGTAAATATAAGATGTGTGAGATTGAAAATACAGTGGGTATTTGTGCAAAGCTGATGAGATTGTACTTATACATTTCTGTGAATCAAATGTCAAGACAATTAAATTGTTCATGTGACAGCATTGCATTGTTCATTTTATTTGCTTTTTTAAAAATTTGACAGAGCTGTGAGGATTTTGAATATTAACTGTTTTCCTCAGTTGGCAAGTGTGATATTCGTGTGAAAACTCAAACTAATTCTGTTTACCATCAGCAAGAAATTATAACACCAAACTCTACAGCACACTTTAATTTGAACAAACCTGCAAAAAAGGTCATGAGCAGTGCCACCCAGCCTAGTATGTAGGACCAAGAGAACCGCCAGTCACCAAAGCGCTTTCCCAGGAAGTTCACTGTCACTCCAGTGTAAATGGCCATTGCAAGCAGAACAAAGAGAGCTGGCATAGCAGGCAGAAAGAGAGACATATTAAAATGGAAATCTGTAATAGTAAAGATCATCTAAGCTGGAACTTTCTTTGAGAGTGGAACCTTCCACGGCAGACCTAGTGAACTTTAGCTAAGATTTACATAATGTGCAAATTCAACTTATAGACATTAATGGCCGATGTGATGCAGATCCAAAACTCACTTGAAACAAAGAACATGATCCCAGCAGCAAATGAGCGGTTGAACCTCTCAAAGGCCGAAAAGTGGGCGAAGGAGAGTAGTCCTGCGATGATGCCAGCAAAGCATGACATGGCAGAGAGGATCATGAAAGCACGAGTGGCATTCCAGTAAGCTGAGGAGTATAAGAAGGGGAGAACATACTAAGATATGTGTAGGAAGATAAATAGAAAATGATTAACCTTTCATGTGATATGAACAGTTTCATCCCAAAATACACTTAATGTAGTTTGAAAACTCTCTGGAAATTAATCTATTTACTAAAATGTACTTGCTTTTGAAATACTAAAATACTTCTTACAGGTTAACCACACAATGATAATTTAAAACTCTTAAGGGAGACAGGTCATCAGAATCAAGACTCAGAGTGTTTTATCACTTTTACTTAAGTAAAATTCTTACTGAACTTACTTAATAACTAACTTACTGTACTTTTATTAGAGTACTTTTATATTGCAGTATTTTTATTGTCAGACACACTTGTGTCTTATGGGATAGAAATGTCAGTCTATTAGTTGATCGGTCCACCACTTTGGTCCAGACTAAATTATCTCAGCAACTATTGGACGGTTTTCATAAAATTATCAATAGAAAGTTATAGTTTCCAGACAATGTATCCAAATGACTTTGGTGATCCCTGACTTTATAACCAAATACCTTCAAAATGAATAACATTCACATCTGAGTCATCTGTACTTTCTATTTAGTGCTCATTAGCTAATTTTAGCATGCTAACACACTAAACTACGTTAGACATGGTAAACATTATACATCCTTAGCATCAGCATGTTAGCATTGTCACCATGTAAGCATTCTGACATTAAAATTTAGTTTCAAGCACTAATGTGCCTAAATACGGCCTCACAGAGCTGTTTGGTGACTGTAAGTATTAAGTGAAAGATGCATACAGTATTTTGTTTCCATCATGCTGCCATTCTAGTCTGCCTGTATTTACTTCTCATCTTATGAAAGCTAAGTTATTGTACCTCAAAAGTAAGGATAGTCATTATAATCATCTGTGTATTCAGATAAGTACATGTAGACTCCAGTCAGAGTGATAGCTGCTGTACCTCAGGGAGACCCAAGGAAATATTTAAGTGTCCAAGAAGATATTTTTCCACTTACCAATGCTGTCAGTCTGCATGTAACACTTGCCAGACATGCAGTACCTCCACAGGCCCTGATGGGCAAAGCTGCCAGACAGACGGTACTGCATCCAGTAGTCTGTGGCTGTGGAAACCACCAACAGGATGTTCCCCACAATGGCACAAAAAAGGCCCCCTCCCATGAAGCTGTGCATCATGAGTGACACTATGACGGTGGCTAAGGCTTTAAGCACTGCCCAAAAAGGAAAGAAGATGGGAGTCAGTGTTGCAAGTTTACATAATAGTTTCTTGCTGTTGTTCTAATGGTTAAATAATATGAAATGGATTGAGGAGACAGAAATGGCTTGAACGAGTGGATGTAGGGGTAGGAAAAGACACATCTTGTGTGCACATTTAGGAGCTGCCAAATGCACTCAGTCTGCTGAAATATGGGCCAACATCACCACAGGTGAAAATGGGGGCTTATCTTTGAGGTACAGTTAGGGCATCATGATTTAAGTATCTAATGATGGGAAGACATCTATTTAAATGTCCTGTTTATAATTACCCTGCAGGACTGGGGGCTTAAAACAGCATCCCTGCTATTTAAACTACTACTTCACCTCTTGGCAATAATGTTGAATGTATACTATATTTCCTTAAAGACAGAAGTGACTACTTCTTGTGGACTATTTGTGAGAAACAAACGTGTTTATCAATTAATTTCCTATTTGTCATTTAATGACACACCAGTTGGAACTAGCAGCATCATTGCTGCTGTTCCTCATTTAATGTAGATGCTGTCAGCAGATACATGATGATGTTAAAACTAGTCTATCTACTGTGTAAATTGCATATCAATATGTCTCGACTACGCAGTTAGCTTTAACAATAAAGCACTGAACAGTTCATGAGAGCTGCTGACCTGGACAGAGTAAGCATACCAACTGCAATACAATAAGCTCATAGCAACATGTGCCCCCTCTCTCTGTGCATGTTTGAACATGTTATTATACTCCCTACTGCAGTTAGAGAAGCCACAAATATGTACATTTCCTATTAAAACCACACATCACCCAAATCTGAAAATAGCCAACACCACAGTCAAGTCTCACACAACTAAGAATGTTGTGAAAGACTGATAGTTGATACAAATGATGACATGGGTGATGCTGCAAGAATGGAATTAAACAAAACAAAAAATCTAACAATCATAATATAAAAGAAAATAAATCAAAATTGATCACAAAAAAGAAATCTAACGCGCGCACATGTAAAAGAATAGGCACATCGCATGTAAATGATGCAAGCCAAAATCCTGACAGCTTGTCACTATCACATGATGAAGGCCCTCCAGGCACACCTCTGAGACAATCATTGGTTAGCATGCCATATTAGGCATTCTATATTATTTTGTATCCCAATTCTTTTCATCTAAGTGGCATGAGCAATTGACAAAAGACACATCATCTTACCTGAATTCCTTAGGATAAATCAACCCTCTTAAGTTTCAACCTTTCCTCAGGGAAAGAGTGAGAGGGAGTGCAAGCCAGGAGTGAGCGAAACGTCAAAGAGGAAGCCCTAGGCTGAATTCCAAAAAGTTATCCCCTCCACTTTTCTGTTGATGGAGGCAAAATCATTTAAAACAATCAGCACAGAACAAATGCACTTGAGCTGATGGGCCAAAATCCACGTGACTCTTTGGGACTATTTGGGGGGGTGGGTCAGGGGAGAAGGGTGATGGTGTTGGATGGTGATGGGGGAGGGTCTGGGATATGAGGCCACTACACAGACCTTGTCTGTTGTTAAGCATTCTGGAACCGTGGATGTGCAAAGGTATGCAGTACTGCTGTGGTCAATGGAACATGCTGAAGTGCACACTTCCTTTCAGTTTGGCTGGGGTGTGGTAATAGGGGACACATACACGCTTAGAACAGACACATGACCAAAGTGCTGCTTAAAAAATTGGCACACTGCATTCAGCGCTTTACATGTTCACTCTGAATATGTAAGAACATTGGGTAAATGGTAACAGGCTGCCAAATATTGCATAATACACATATGTATTTGTGTGTATATGTAATGAAACATTGTACAACCAAAGTATTAACACTATTGGTATCAACAATGAAAGAATTTTGGCATGCATCAACATAATTCACATGGCCTGAGAAGCCTTCAGCTTCCTCATTTGTGTAATCAGCATGTCACTTACCACAGCGTTCTTCAGTAACTAACAAGGAATTTTGCATCACAGCAGAACTCAAATGGGGCAAATGTTATCTTGTCTGGTGCAACTATCTACAGGTGGCTGGTAGTGGTGCAAAAACATTCTAAATACAAATGGGATGAAACCGTAACAGCATAAAGTCAAATCCACCTCTACAGAGCAGCACTACAGACAACTCACATGCAGCTCAAATCAAAAGTTGTTATGGCAAGATCACTAAGCATCTAAAAGAAAGAAAATGTAAAGTCACAAGTTCATGTGTAGCATTGAAACTGGCATTAGATACTGAATGACTTTTATTGACCTTTGTGCAACAACCTTATAGGCACTGAAGATAAGAGTGTTTCTTAGAGTGGTGTAAGGTGTTTTCTAGCTGATATGTTGGTTGATCGATTACTATCTGAGCAATTTTCCTCCTTCAGTGTTGTATCTTGTAAAATATAGAGTAGTTGA
The DNA here is from genome assembly GCF_013103735.1 of Etheostoma cragini. NCBI lineage: Eukaryota > Metazoa > Chordata > Actinopteri > Perciformes > Percidae > Etheostoma > Etheostoma cragini. The sequence continues at coordinate 22,813,313 of NC_048412.1, read as the reverse complement.
TTTCAAAAGTTTAGAGCGTTCACAATCGGTTATGATTTGTGAAAAGTATTCAGATATTTTACTTAAGTAAAAGAAGCAATACCACAGTGTAAAAACATTTCCATGAACACAAAAGGGATCCACCCATCCTGCTTTACTCAGAACCCTCATGTACAGATGTACGTGTAGATTAACGGAGTAATTCAACAGCATAGTTGCAACACTAGTGAACCCTGCATCGATTGTGGTTAGGTTCACTTTGAGGTTGTGGAATCATTGGCATTTTAGTATAAACGCCAATATCTGAACACACTTTTTGTGTATTGTGGACTTTTGTAGTCATTTCTTATTGTATGTGTTTTGTCTTGTATTTGTCTGTCTTTTGCTATGTGTTGTATTGTGCTATGGACTGTTTTTTGTGTCCTGAATAAATGCAATAATGGGTTCATCACTTAAATGTTGCAGCTCCAAGTTGAGGCCAATTTCAATTACTTTTAAATAGTGCTGAGTTGCTTAATCTATAATAATACAACACATTTCATTAATTGATTCATATTTTGAATTATTAAATACAAATCTCAATCTTAGGACTGTGGAAAACATGTGGAAACAGGCAATTACATACAATTGTAATTTAGGGAATACTAACACTCTGCACTGTCGGCCCTGCCCAGGGCATGGACTGATGTGCAGTGTAAAATGTCTTTACTGAGTTCTAGAACAGTAAATATGATGATTTGTGCACTTGGGTTAAGAGTTATGAGAAGTCCAGCCTTCACATTACTCCACAGGAAGTAGGTGACAGGTGGATTACCATCAGTGGCACATGCTAAGAACATATTTACACTAAACGCAACAACTGTCTTGCAATAATGGAAACCTGCATTGTTTTGTCTGCATGAAAATAGAGATCGTTTTTACTGAAATGTTTGAAAATGATGCAGACAAACGTTTCCAGAAAACATTCATTACTTTTTCAACATTTAGGTGTTGCCAGTAGGTTAATTCCTGTTTACCTATTTTATCAAACAGCATAGCAATCAGTATGGGAGTTATGGCAGGTTTTTTCCAGTGCGGATAAAAAAATAAAAAAATTGGTAGTTTGGCTTCCTTACATTTGGATTGAGCCATAACCCTGAGCAGTAAGTTACAGCGGTGTGAAAAAGTGTTTGCCCCCTTCTTCATTTCCTGTTCCTTTGCATGTTTGTCACACTCAAGTGTTTCGGAACATCAAACCAATTTAAACAATAGTCAAGGACAACACAAGTAAACACAAAATGCAATTTGTAAATGAAGGTGTTTATTATTGAAGGTGAAAAAAAATCCAAACCATCATGGCCCTGTGTGAAAAAGTGATTGCCCCCTAAACCTAATAACTGGTTGGGCCACCCTTAGCAGCAACAACTGCAACCGAGCATTTGCGATAACGTGCAATGAGGCTTTAACAGTGTCCTGGAGGAATTTTGGCCCACTCATCTTTGCAGAATTGTCCTAATTCAGTTACATTAGAGGGTTTTCGAGCATGAACGGCCTTTTTAAGGTCATACCACAACATCTCAATAGGATTCAGGTCAGGACTTTGGCTAAGCCACTCCAAAGTCTTCATTTTGTTTTCCTTCAGCCATTCTGTGGTGGACTTGCTGGTGTGTTTAGGATCATTGTCCTGCTGCAGAACCCAAGTTCGTTTCAGCTTGAGTACACGAACAGATGGTCGGACATGCTCCTTCAGGATCTCTTGGTAGACAGCAGAATTCATAGTCCCTTTTATCACGGCAAGTCTTCCAGGTCCTGAAGCAGCAAAACAGCCCCAGACCATCACACTACCACCACCATAATTTACTGTTGGTATAATGTTCTTTTTATGAAATGCAGTGTTCCTTCTACGCCAGATTTACTTGGACACACACCTTCCAAAGAGTTCCACTTTTGTCTCATCGGTCCACAGAATGTTGGACTTTTGGGACAGACTGTCCCAAAAGTCTTGGGGATCATCAAGATGAGTTGTGGAGAAATTGAGACGAGCTTTGATGTTCTTTTTGCTCAGCA
>NC_048412.1:22726761-22811188 GCF_013103735.1 Etheostoma cragini | reverse complement strand
ACTTAAGTGTGACAAACATGCAAAGGAACAGGAAATGAGGAAGGGGGCAAACACTTTTTCACACCACTGTATATCAGTAAGACAAAAATAGTATGAGCATTAAAGATAAATAAACACAAAATAGACAACTGCAGCATTGACAACTCACTATGATTATTATGATACATCTGTATTTAAGTATAATAAACTTTATAAAAAATTAAAATTTCCATTGTACTTAAAGGTTGAAAATCTTGTGATGGGATGTCTTTAACACTGCACAAAAGCACCATCTGCTGCCCGAAATATGTACTTAAAAACATCAGATCACCCAGATGGAAACATATAACAACTATTTGAATGTGTGTTCCCTACAACAGAAGATGCATCAGGGTACCGCATGCACTGTACTACATGCACTGTATCCGGCAACACCATACCTCTCTAGGCTCCAGTCTAGTTTTGTTTCTCTTCCTGGATAAAATATGTGTGCATAAGAAAACATTCAAAAATAATGGATCATCACAATGTATGCATTTAGAGAAACTGTATTCCAAAAACGATTTCAAGCAAGTACTGGTATTTAGAAATAAAAGAGCTGTTATTTCAACCTTTGAACTGTTGAGTGCTGCTGTAGAGAAACAGCTACAGTACTAGTAGTGTGAAATAGCTTGAAATACAGATGCCAAAGAACAAGGGATGATCAAACGAGCCCCTGTCAAGTCTGGAACCTGGCTCTGCAGAGTATCTCTCCACTTGTCATCAACCCCCACATCAGTAAAAACTATTAGTAAGCTGATCAAAGTGCAATCACATGGAGAGAGGGTGACGGGATACAATGGTGAGACACATAACGAGGATTACGTGCTAAATAATAGTAAATGTACTGTATTTTACATACCGCTTTTCTGAGCACAACAGCATTTTATGTCCCCGGAGGAAACAAAACCACACCACCATCCTTTCAAAGGCTTCATCTCGTTATCCACCCACTAACCAAGACTGAATCCACATAGATCAGCAGATCACTGTCATAAAGTACGTTGGACATACCAAAGCTTGAAAATAGTGAACAAGAAGCTATTTGGTAACACTTTCCTTGAAGGTATCTACGTAAGAGGGACATGATACTGTCATGAACCTTAACTTGTCATGACAAAACCAAATGATACTAAAAGAAGCGTTACGTCAAACGTTTGACTTGTTTATGACACGTTCATGACGGTGTCATGTCACTATCATGTAGATACCTTCAAGTAAAGTGTAACCAACTATTTTGCCAAGTAAAATCTTGAGTGATAAGGAAGTAAGGTCCGCTAGGAAAGCCCCCAGTCGTTATCTGTTCCACAAGGGCACCATAAACAAAATGAAGGCTGTGTAAACATGTTTTCCATATTAGTCAGTTTGTTCCCCCTAACTATTTAATGCATGGTCCTACAGGTGCTTAAATGTCAGGGATTGAAATAAAGAATTATCACAAGATTACCGTAATGACTCAATCAATGGATACAAAACATCCCTGCCAAGTCATGCACACTGTTGACTGAAAGGACAATCATGTTTACATCCCTATCAGCGTCTTTAAATTGGGAAACATATGCAAAGCATTACAGTGGGGTGCAGTTTAACTGATATAAAAGTGGTATGATCCATTTTTAAAAATAAATAAGTTTACTTATGCAAGCAATATTAACTTTTTTTAGAGCAAATACTGATTCTGCATACATTTCTAATTGATCAAAAAAGCCATACCATACACCAAAAGCCAATACATTACTTTGATCAGTAGGTCGATCATAAAAGCAGAACAAAAGTTTTTTTTTAATCCAAGTGAGCATTATGTTCTAATAATATAGTGAAGGACCTACAGTGGTAAAACAGTATAGTTACAGTGAAAATGTTTTGAACTTGAAGATGCAGTATTGGTAGTGGACACTTCTTGATATTTAGCTAAATAAAATTTACAGGCATGATTTATACTCATTTATTATGAATAAATAGTTACAAAATAACTTAAACTTGCAGATTATACAGAAAAGTGGAAGAAACACCACACAATCTCCACTGTAAAATGTATAACACTGATTCTTACTTTCAGTTAAAATATAAATACAGAATATCATACATTAAAATTAAACAAATATATAGCATGCTTTACAAAAATCAAAGCAAATTTGGGAGTTTAGACAGTTGTAGCAATTCTGACAGGCAGAGGAGTGCCAAATATTGGGAGAGCCATTGATCTTTCAGAGGGAGTCTGAAAGAAAACAAGCCAGTTCCTTTTTTATGAATCACCCAAAAAATTTTCCACTTGTACTTTGTTTAATGTGTTTAATTAGAAATCCTACCTGCTGCAATCTGTTGTAATCAGGGGGCGACCTCAGCCCTCCGGTCAGCAGGTTAGGGGGAGTTGTTTCTGTTTGAGATGTTTTTGCCTGTGAATGACAAGAAAGAAGCTTAAACAAACAGCCCAAAAAACAGATGCAGAATTCATTTTTGAAACATGGTAATGGATGAATACATAGTGTATTTGATGCATTAAAAAATAATAAACAATTATAATGAATAATAATGTTAAATAGTCTACAATCCACAAGCTCCTCATCAATTGTAACTATTAACTAATGTGATTCTAACCTTCTCAACTGTTTTGGACAATGGATATCTTGTTTGTCGACCTACAAAACAAAGAAAATGAAGAGTTTAAAATATCAGAGAATCCCAGAATGTTAAGAAAAGATGTCACCATGTTTAGACAAGACTTGATTCTAGGGCTGGGCAATAGATCGATATGATACAAGACTCAATATAGTCTTACATTTTGGATATCATCATATCATATGGTAAGTGTTGTCTTTTGCTGGTTTTAAAGGCTGCATTAGGCCAGCTTCTGTTGCATGGATTTTTTTATGTCCTACACTAGGGCTGAAAAATTTATTGAATTTTGATCACGATCACGGCTTCCCACAATCAAATCATTTGCGTGATGGAGCGATACTTTAAATGAGTCATTCTGTTCATTCCGTATTCCGTAGAATTTTCATAGAAGTGCCAACCTGCCCCTCATGTCAAAGTGTCCTTAAGCAAGACACTGAACCCGAAATTACTCCCAATGCTACGTCATAGGAGTGTAAATGTGTGAGGCCAGCCTCGGCCAGCGTGTGAATGGTTCTGAAGCATTTATAGCACTATATGAATACAGTCCATTTACTTAGTCATTACTGACGATTGCGTATCAAAAATCTTATTGTGAAAACATTTTTGTGAAAATGTTTACCCAATAATATTATCACAATATCGACTTTGAGGTACTTGGTCAAGAATACTGTGCTATTTAATTCTGTCCATCGCCCAGCCCTACTAGATTCCTTTTTTGCTAAGCAAGCACCTACTTTTGTTCTTGTTCCACTGGACACAGAAGTAGACGAAGCCGCCCAGCAGCACTAGGAAGACAATGCCGCTGGGGATTCCAGCTGCAATGCCAGCGATGGCAGATCTACTCAGCCCTTCACCTAGTATCACCAGGACAAACAGTAAGCAATGGTTTTACTACTGTGGCACCATCACTGACCGTGTGATGCTTTAACACACACACAATAAAACAAACTTCCATACCTGGACCAACTCTGTGGACCGTAGAAGGGTCTCCTTCTGCCTTAAGAGCTTTGGGGATAATCCGAAACATGTACGTCAAGTTGGGATCGAGGACAAAGATGTCTGCACTCCTGGTAGTGCCAAGCTCATGCTGGATGGTGTAGAATCCGTTTAAGCTAGCTTGAGTGTGATTTTTTCCCAGGAGGTCTGGTCCCTTCATTTGGATGTCAAACCCTTTGCAAAAGCACATGACATTCGGTTTAGTATGATACTAGATCAGTGTTGAAAATTCAAAGCATATAGTGGTATTTGATTTCACTTATGTTACAGGCCCCTTGGATTAGGAAAATCTTAGTTATATCATGTACCTACAAACATTTGAGACATTAGATTTTTTGCTGAACTTTATTCCTAATTTTTTCCCCCCCACAAAACAGTCTTGCACAGCTAGAGGTTTCACACATTGTACATTGTTTACACCCCTATCTTGTGTTGAGTTTCTGTATAACACTGAGTTCTGCTGAGATGTACAAACTCAAAACAAGAAGGTTGGGTTTGTGTGTGACGTTTAAAAGGTGCTGTAATTAATGTTGGGTGACAGCCCTTCTTGTTGACATTCAAAGTCATTTCAAACAAAACAAGGGTAGTTCGCCCCTCCCTCCTCCTCACCCCTTCTCACTGCTTTTCAGGCTTCTGGGCATTAGGATTCCAGATTTGCGTTGAGTAAATTACGAATTTACCTGTAACAACAGAGGTAGGTGGGACCTCCCACGTCAATGTGACGATTGTTCCATTGTGATTAGAGAACAAACTGGAATTTGAGATGGACGGTCCTGGAAAGACAGGGGTTGTGAGTGAGGGGGAAGACCAAGAGAGGGCAGAAGAGGGGCGGTGTGAGGGTATACCAAGAACAGAGAGCTTTGTTGTAAACGAGGGGGGGGGGGATCTCAAGTATTTCTTAACTCTGTCTGAGGGCCCATTGTTTCCTTATACTCAGAGAATGCAAGCGCTCCAAATAATAAGGCAATAGAATAGAATCCTTACAGTATTTAAAAATGACAATGAATGCAATGTGCTGTATGGCTGTGGTGGAAGAGGTAACCATCAATACAAAACTCAAAATATGCTGTTAGACTCAAAGTCACTGCTTTGTTTTGGACATGAACATATTAGTTTATATCAAAAGGTAAAACTATTCACTCTGACATGGAAAAAGAAAATAAGACAATGAGAGGAAGCGCGACTGGGTTTTTCTTTTATTGTACAGGTGCTCAATAGACATTAACAGGATGAAATAAACAAGTACACCTGGAATATCCAGAGAACACCTGCACAGCACAGAATGAAATATGTAGAGGTTGCTATCACATGACACAAAGACAAGCTTGAATTCATCTCAATTGAGGGATTTTCTAAACAGATTAACAAATGGAGTCCTTTTCTGTAGATTACGATTGGATCGACTAACAATTTCAGCCATTTTCTGTAGAACTGCTTCTTCAGTGTCAAAAGACATATCCATTTAAAGGCAGAATTTTAATGTTTCAGCTGGTTTATATGAAGCTACATGCACAAAGGTGATATACCTTGTTTAACCTACAGTAAAACAAGTGTCACCATAAATTAGCTTTAATGTATCAATGTGTAAAGTATTTAGTAATCTGCTAATGTAGTAGATTAAGAAGTACAGTCTTTCCAGCTGTAATATTGTAGAGTAGAAGTTGCACAAAATTGTATTCAACATCTGTACTTGTTGCTTAATGCTACAACTAATGAACCAAGAACAGCAATACTATACCTGTTAACAGAATATCCCTCCTCTGGCTGCCCAGTGGGTTGCTACAGTTACAAAAGTAGATTTGGAGGAGAGATTTGCTGACATTATAACCCAGAATCTCAAGCTGTGTGGTGTCACTGCTGATTTGGTGGGTTGTCCCGTTGGTGAGAGCCTCGCTGCCTTTGGACCATGACACCACAGCCTTAGGCCAGGCCTCACTGACACATTGGATAGCCACCACTATTTTGCCTTCAGAGTCAACTCTGGTTCCCACAGCTGGCAAGAAGTTCACTGGACTACCTGGGGAAGATAAGGCTCTTGTTTGGGGGCTGGCTACTTACATTACTAATGCACACACGGTTGTATTTTTGGAACAAATTAAACTTATGTTGGCTTGATAATCAATGAAAATCTAAACTAACTTGCAGTAATACTGCAATTAAGTTTTAGATTTTATATAGGTTTTGTACATATATATTTCATCCATTTAAATATATATATATTTCAGATGGTAAATACAGTCAACATTTAAGGTAAAGAGTCTAAAAAGGCTGCAGCACATGTGCGGCTTGAGTCAAATGTTGGATCTGCATGATTTTTCAGGGCAGTTCACCTTCACTTGAGGAAATTAGGGATCTTGTGTTAAGACAGCTTGTGGCTTTGTAAACCGTTTTCTCCCAATTTGCCCAAGCACTAACTTAATTCAGCCCAGAGACAATTCAGACAAACATTGTTCAAACTCACAACTCTGCAGCAGATTGGAAAATGTACTCAAGATTAGAATGTTGCCACTTGCTTTGATGACAAAAATTGAAAACTTTAGCTGGATTTGCATGGGACAATGTGTGAAAGCTTCAACAAAGAAAGTTCAGGTCAGAATAATGTATATGTTTTAGCAGCCATTAAATTCAAATCCTACAACAACACATCTCCAAAATCAGAGTACTCACTAAATACTTCCAGAGTGAAAGTAGCCGAGGATCTTCCCAGTCCAGATTTAGTCATTTCAATAGTGTAGTTGCTGGTGTACTCAAGTGGCACATTTACAAAGGTAAGGGATCCATTTGGCTCAATCCTCAGCACCTTTCTTCTGTTTTCGTCTATGTCTGGGAGAGTTTTGGAGTTGATAGTCCATGTGACGACAGGTAGGCTAAACCCCTTCATGAACCAGGTAACCGCTGGGTCAGGGGCACCACTGAAGGACACAGCCAGAGTCACATTGCTGCCACATATAGCATTGACCAGAGTAGGACCAACAGGAGAAACCACCAGTTCACAGTATGCACCTGTCAGTAGTACATGATTAGACGTTTACAAAAAGGAAGAGAAAAATAAATAAATCAATCAATACAGTTTAGGCTATGTAATAACTATGGCAAGCAATTAGCCTATGATTATAGTGAGTGTCTGTTCCTTTCAAAAATAGACACAAAAAAAAGAATGTACGCTAGTTCAACGTGAACAAAAGTGAAAAAAATATTTGCTAAAGAAACACAATTTTTAGCCCATTTGTTGCCCTATGACATTCTTCCCTCCATAAATTTTCTCGGAACAAACAAAGTAAAGCAAGCACTTAAGTTCCATCTTACCTTGAAAAGTAAAACTAAGTAAAATGGTCAGAAACCCCGCGTTTATCCTCCCAAAATCATCCGGCCACGTCATTTTATTAAAACAGGACTACAGCCGTGTAGCTCGTAATTCACACAGAACTTCCGAGAAGAGTTTTTTTCTTCTTTAGCTGATTTTGAAGTTAAAATCCAAGCACATAAAAACACAAGCGAAGAAACCCTAGGTGTCTTGGCCAGCAATGACTATACCACTGTCCCCCTGTGCGCTCGAGCTACACCCGTCAGAAGGGCGCGCGAGTGGCTCACCTGTGTTGAGTCAAAGCCTTAGTTGTGCACGTGAGGCCACGCCCCATTAGCATCGATGCCAGAAATAAAACTCCTATTGTGTTTACATTAAAAAATTACCTTGCACTAGGACTTCTATGACTATTTTAAATGTATTAGATTATTTCAAAATTTCATGGTTAATATTGAACGGATGCAATAGTTATAAGTTAATTATATTTTTTTTATTTCAAGAAAGGGGGCAATTCAAGATAATGGTCATTTGGAGGCTTTCGTTTTTGGTGCTTTTGCACCATAATTTTGTCCACCCCATTCCAATCAGGCTAAATATTAGAAACACCCCTCAGTATAGTGCAATACGATTCATCAGTAGCACAAACTGCAGTTTCCAACATGATCATATAGTTAAATTAAAGGCTTTTAAACTGAAGCCATGTATACCTAACTGTCTGGCAACAAAGTGTTTTTAAAGTCTTACTACCGGTACTTGATTTAACATAAGATGGTGCAGAAGCTGGTTACTGGTCAAATGTAATGTAGCATTTTATACTGAAAGAACAGTGCTACAGAAATTATACTATCAATTTACCAGGGTCAAACAATTAATCACACAAATCCCTCGGTGTCACCACCACTCCAACAAATATTCCCTTTCTCCCCACCATAATCTGTTCCCTATTTACAATGTCAAGTTTAAACTAAAGGAAATACTAAAAAGAAACAGTCACATGTGTATTTAGATATGAAAAAGACTGGCTGCTTTATTGTCAAGGTAATGTTCTGCACAATCAACAAATTAGGCGCTTACGGTAAAAGTCGGATTCAGGATCATCTTCCCCTGCTCATACTGAGAGACACTGTCTACGCAGTCCTGAAACCCAGTTACAATTACACAAACTATACAAGTTACCAGTAGACATGACACTTATCTAAGGACGTTATCATCTCACCATGTTTGGGTACATATTTACATATATATCATTTACACAAATGGCACCTCTCAACATGTGTGACTACAGATACACGAGATTAAACAGCCAAGTACCTGTGGGTGAAATGCATCGTACTGGTAGTGTACAGTGTAATACAAACAGCAGCATGAATGATAGTGATAGTTGTTTCTGGGTTTCAATTATTGCATAAAGACTTCTTGTCTTAAGTCGGATTTGTAGCTTATGATACAGATGAAGGGAAGTTAAAATGCACATAAAAGACAAGATGATCCTTTTGGGGTTGTCTGGGGCTGCTGCAGGATAGTGTTTCTCAGTACTCTCCCCTTCTGTCACTACCTCGGTGCATATCCTCAGGAGTCCCGGTCTCAAACAGAGGGATTAGACCGATACATAAGATAGTCCGCCGGGTATGCTTATGCAATACAGTCCAGTAATTCATTAGTCCTGCGAGGAGAGAAGAGAATGTAGATCAATATGAGTTGCAATTAAAATCTTTTAATAGTTTAGCTTCCGTCACCACAAGACTCAATACTCTTAGATAAAGATTTTTTTTATTTATTTTTTTAAGATGAAGAGATGGTGATAATAAAAGGATAATACATTAATATTCAGAGCAAGTAATTCTATCCTTCCTCACAGGCGATAACTTTGATGCATGCATGCATAAGCTAAATTCCTCATCAAACTCAAAAAGGATCAAACTTTATTCTTAATCCATCTGTATGTACACAGCATCCGGGGAGCAACTTTGAGTCGAGTGTCTCGCTCAGGGACACTTTGACATGTGGATCCAGATCGCCAACCTTCTGGTTGTGGGGCAACCATTTTACCTCCAGGCCAAAAGCCACCCACATATAGGTTTATCAAGAATATTAATTTGGCTTATTGACCACCTAAAAACATTCATATTACAACATTTTCAAATTCATTGACCATTAAATCCATCAATCTATAAAATAATTCACAGATTACTTGGTAATGTAAATAATTGTTGGTTGTAGCTGAATCAATAGAATGAACTGAATCTGTGGGATCCTTGCTTAGGATGTTGCTCATATATTTGGTTAGTAATGTAAGAATAATAATAATATTAATAATAATCTACTTTTGTGGCAGGCTCTATATCGGTAGTTACAGTGATACTCACCCTTCAGCCAAGGTCCATGCTCCGTGCTCCTAAAGCCTCTACACCAACCCTGCCTCATTCAGTTTGCTAACCAAGTCTTCCACCGTCTCCACCTTCACTCCCGCCTGTCTCTGTGGCGGCTCATCCACTCTCAACACCTCCAACCGGGATGTGATGTCCACCCCTAAGTCTGCAGGCTTCATGTTGGCTATCTTCTTCTTCTTGGCTTTCTGGAAGTAGGAAAACACAGGAGAAGGGTAAAGTACACATTCTGGACTATTTACTAGTATCTCAACTGTACGTTTAACGTAACCTCCGCTCTGGAAACAAAGTCCTCCTCCTACCCCCAGGACCAAGCTCTACATGATTGGGGGGGGGGAAGCAGAAAGCCAGATTCTGCTCAGCCCCTCCTCGCCTGCGGAATTCCTTCCCAGACCACCTGAGGGCTCCACAAACCACTGACCTAAAAACCTTTTTAAACTTTCATTTGTTAAACTTTACTTCTCTGCTTTCTGTTTTTAACCTGTTCTAAAACTCCTGTAGCACTTTGAGCTTGACTTTTCAATGAAAAAATAAAAGACAAATAAAATGTATTATTACTACTATTATAACTGTGTTTGCACACTTGTATACATTTACTTAATAGTATGTTTATTTTTCCTAGCTGTATAAAAAAAAAGATGTTTATAGTTTATATATTTCTATTACTCTTATTTTTTTCTATTTCCTGTCGTATTTTTCTATTCTATTTCATGTGTACTTTTCTTATCCTGTTGTGTTTGAATGTTGGGCTGCTGTTACCAGGGAAATCCCCAGTGTGGGATCCATAAATGTCTATGTTATCTCATCTTAACTAATTTATGTAACAATGCCTTTATACGGTTACATTTTCTGAATACAAAATCCAAGTTCTTTTCTGAAAAGTATTTCATGCCTTATTCTCGCCTCTTGTATTTCTGAACCCGTTTCCCTGCTACCTACCATGATGTTAGGCAGGGTGGCATATCTGGGGGTGTTGAGTCGAAGGTCTGCGGTAATCACTGCTGGCATGTTGATCTTAATAGTTTCCAGCCCACCATCAATTTCTCTCACCACTTTAATCTTGTCTCCCTCCAATGACACCTCTGATGCAAATGTACCCTGTGACATGAAGATACAGTGAAAACTCATAAATTGAAACACATTAAACGAATCGTCAAATCTTGTCCATCAGGAAAACATTTTCATCCATCCGTTAATTTTGCAATAGTTAACAGTGAGTATATTTCAGTTCTTGAGACAGTCATTGTGCCACATCTGCTGAGTGGAATTTGTAACTGCAATTTAATTTGAACTAATCCAGGGTAAATGTGTTTGTTCATTTTATTTAAGAAGAGAGACAATAAATAGTTAAATTGTATTTATAGTATCACATCCTAACAAGAGTTATCTCGTGGAACTTTGCAGATAGAGTAGGTCTAGACCACACTATAATTAACAAAGACCCAACAATTCCAGTAATCCCCTAAGAGCAAGCATTTAGTGTGACAGTGGCGAGGAAAAACTTCCTTTTAGGCAGAAGCCTTGAGTAGTGAGTAAAACCTCAGACAGACCCAGGATCTTGCTGCCCAGTTTTCTGCCTAACATGAGCGCTTGAGTCCCACATGTAAACGTGCCAGATTTACAGGCGGCTTTTAATCTGCAGTCCCTGGCAGGTCGATGGCATTAAAATAAAACACAAAGAAGAGCACATTAACACTTCAGCATGGACAATAGAATACAATTCTCACTTGGAGCAAATAATCTATCACGCAATGTAAAGTGTTACATTCCATTTCGAGTCTTGGATTTGCCATCCACTCAAAGCGTAACGTTACTACTCTTTGGCCGACTCGCAAGCCCAAACAAGTGTGTGTGGCGTGCGTGTTGATTTGTTAACGCGTTTAACTGACAGTATTGATGCATTCCTGGATTTTTGCATTTTAATCCCGTTGCTCTGGACGGAGACCAGTGCAGGATAATAGAAGCACTTTTGTTACAGTGTTACTGTGCAACCTCCAACAGAGCTTGACAACGTAGATGTGACGTGAGCAACCTGTCTCAAAGTTGTAAGTCTTCTGGCAGCTGTGCCAAGAGAAATCTCAATAATTCCTAATCTTGCACAGACAGAGAGTGTACGTATATGTAAGAAAAGAAAATAGGCACAGGTTAATTATTGATAACTAAAATGCTAGTTAACCGTAGTAATTAAACCTTAACAGCTGATAGAAGTCAAAACTGTCTGCATGCGTCTCCTGACAATACGGTGATTTGTCGATAATGCGACAGCAAGTCGCTTGGTTGGGACTCAATCGTTAGCCTATTTTTACAAATACGTCTGTTTTGGTGCCATAATGTGAGATGAGGTAATGGAGCCTTTTGTATATCATCATGTTTCTTTAGAATTAAACAATGGACAAAGAGTCTTTACACGCGTCAGACGTAAAGTTATTTGCTGTAAAAGTGGCACCAAAATGACTGGCAGTCAAAGGGATGCCAACGGCAGGTGAGTGCTTGGTAGCATTAAAATGGCACCATAGGAGCTATCCTTCGTGGACGCTCCCACCCTCTTGCTCAAACTGTACACTGTGAGAACTGTGAGATAGCCTGTCAACAAAGTGCTCCATCTATTGGCCAGCCAGTGGAACTTCACTTCAAATGTCCATGCAGCCTTTGACCTCATCTATGCAGGACCACCGCCGCTCTTAATCACTCAAACCAGTCTCTGCTAACTGACGGGGGCAAACTGATTGATATCAGCGCTGCTACGTCACACATTTGACACTTATAAAACCAAACTGGAAAAAAAAGTTGGGGGAAAAGAAGGAAACTGACATGATCACATTTACATTGATCACTTAAGAGTCAGACCATTTTTTGTTTGACAGGCTGGTTTGGTCCTGTTAAGAATAACTGCATTAAAGCTTGAACTCACCTGTGGCCAGTCCAGTAAGGCTGCGGTCATCTGGCCAGTCTGATTGCAGTCATCATCGATAGCCTACGAAAGCAACACATTACAGTGATTAAAGGAAACAGAGGTGCACTGCACAGCGACTTTATCAGAGTACGACAGCAGGACGTTTGATCAGATTTAATGAGTGAAATCAGCCCGTGCTTTTTTCAACCTGTTTGCCAAGGATGACGAGTTGAGCTTCTTCCTTCTTGGCCAAAGCAGCCAGGATCTTGGAGATCTGCAGCGGTCCCATGGTTTCATAGTCTTTCCCTGTCACTTCCACATGAATGCCACGATCCGCTCCCATGGCAAGGGCAGTACGGATGGTCTCCTAAGTGAGGGGGAAATATGGGTCAAACTACTTGTTTTGCAGGGAAATTATTATTTAGTTATTTAGGGGGTTCTGCTCTCCAATTAAAAGTTCACCCCACCCAAAAGGATTAAAACAATCTGGTAGGGGCTACAATTTATACTAAATGTATGTCCTTATATAATAAATAAATCCAACTACTTTTTTTTCCAATGAAAATAAGAAGTGTTACACACAATGGCTTTCTTTGCATATCCCTGTATATTCTGACGACAATTCGGCCATCAGACCTTCAAATCAACAGTCAAAGATAGACACAACCACAGGTAACTTCTATAACAACTTATTTGAACACATTATGCGTAATACCCCCATTCTCATGTTGGCTCAGTTCTGAAGTTGCCTTTTATAATTACAGCATGACTAATTACACCCTCTGGAGCTAAAATTGTGGATATGCTGTATGTCTGTGCCAGCTATTTAATAAAAAGATATTTCTTTTGTGACATTATATTACATACATATCCATTACACATACATATAACACTTAATCACAGCATGATTCTGCTAAAACTGTATGTAAGATAAAGATGCGAAGCCCAGTGAAAACCTATAAAAAACAGTGAAACCAACTAAAAAGAACCCTTCCATAAGTAGGCAACCTGCCACACAACACTGTATGTCTCGAGGACATTGGTTAAGAAGGGAGGGGTGCAGAGTCTGGCCCCATCTCACCCACCTGGGCTTGCTGTGGGCCGCAGCTCACAGCCACAACCTCCTTGATGAGCTTCTTCTCCTTCATCTTGACCGCCTCCTCCACAGCGATCTCACAGAAGGGGTTCATGGAGTGCTTAACGCCATCCGTCACCACGCTACTGTTGTCCGGCTTTACACGGATCTGAGGAGGAAGAAGGCCACAGGACAGAGTCACTACGGGGGGTTGAAGATGAATAACAAACACTCCAGATAGCCTGGATGCTAGGGCAAACTGTCAGACACGCTGACAGAGAAACTCACAAAGTGAGTGAGCCAGCACGGTGTCTTAAAGGTGAAGGGCAAGTGATGCATGTTTAAACAGGAGCCCTGTAGCTGGCAAAATATGTATTCATTTTTTGATAAGCTCTCATCTCCTTTTTTATTCTTTGAATTTATTGATGTCCTGTTGTAAAATTATAGAAAAGAACTTCAACATCAAACTAATAAAACATTTCTTTGTGGACTCGGATTTGTGCAAACTGTTGCTACAAAGTAGAAAGCATACTATTGTTAAACTCTTGTCAAAGCTTTAAGAATTCCCTGAATTTTAGCTCAGACCAATGTGACCAGAGTTAATGTGAAGATTAATTACGAGAGCAAAGATAATCATTTAGTCTTAATAAATGAGGGAACACGTGATTTAAACATACAGTATGAAACTTTCTGCCGCTAGGGGTCTCGTAATAAAAACAACGGATGATAAACTGACTTTTGACGAGGTTGGGAAGTTGCATGGAATTATGGGAGATGTAGTGTTTATTGTTAAACACCATCCCTAATTAGTATGCATCTGTTCACGGACAAGTTTACCCATTGTAGTTCATTACTTTACGTTTATTCATGTCATTCTAATAAAATAGCTGCAGCTTCACCAGCATAACAACAATTCTCTTGATTTGTATTGGAAGCGGACCAATTAGCTAGTGAGCCAGCAAGCTAACATTAGCAAGCAGCTAAAATCCCACTATCACAATATATTTCACATATCAATGTCACCTTTTGGAGGTTTTTAACACCAGGGCGGACAGGGTTTTTTGTTAGCGGAGAAATTTGGCAGGGAGGAGATTTTTGGTTGGAGTGACCTTATTCGTGGGTTAGCCCAGTGCTGTTAACCATGTTCACCATACCTAGAGATTGGCATGGTTTTATTTCAGTTAACTTAATAGCTGGTTTGATTTGCACTGAGAGATGATCTTATGGAAAGTTCCCCATGCCTATCTCTAGGTATGGTGAAAAGTATGTGATGATGGGGGGCTATTTTAATTCCAAAGACCATGGGAACTTTATCAGGATGCATAGTGGAGCCATGACATAACTGGCCTTTAAAAATTAAAATGTGCCTGCCTCTATGGGAATTTAACACAGGGGTGTGTATGCTTATGCTGCCTGTATTTTAAGGAAGAACATTTATTTATTTACAATACATTATTCATTCACAAAGAAAATTGGTGTCCCTAAAAAGTTGGATTTTCCTAAATTTTCTGAATTAAGCCATAAAGATCAATTTCCAAAAGATGTTTTTTTATTCCACTTTTTAATCAACTTTAGCATGGGTTTGTAAACTTATTCAAGCCATTGTAAATAATCACAAAATGATGCTGTGGGGCAAAAAAAGCTGTATTATGGTTAATAGTATTTCTTTCTGTGACATTGTATGATTTAGACTAGAGGGGGAAAGGTTATGACGCCACTGACAGGAAACGTCCCGAGTCAAAATTGAAATAACAGATTTCTCTGGGTTTGTAATCGGAATGGAAACATTTGGGATAGTGTAAAAACACAACTTATAAAAATATATAACATAGGTATGTTTGTTTTCTAGACATTTTAATGCAGAAATGTTACATACTGTACCTTAAAGAGGACATAATCTCAAACAACAGCATAGGTAAAGCAAAACAAAATTGTATTTCCAAACACAAAATTATTTAAACATACAAACAATCAAACTGAACGGTTTAATCACCTTCCTGACACGATTGGATTAGGTAAGCAGAAGAAAGCTAGAGATGTGTCACTGCAAAGAAACATAGATTGATTACAGTTAAGCCTATTTCCCTAAGTACAAGCATGTGGATTTTTTTCTTCATTTAGTATCTTTTCTTTCATTGTCCATATTCATATACATGTTTGTTTGTTGTGGTTATTATCATCTGTTGTGATATATGTGTATGTTGCGTGTGATGTCTGTAAGCTACTGGTGTCTTGAATTTCCCCTTGGGGATCAATAAAGTATCTATCTATCTATCTATCTATCTATCACTTTATCTGGGGCAAGACAGTGTCCTCACTAAAGGTGAAAGAAAGATTGTGTTACTGTACCTTACACCATTGTGTAAAAAGCCACAAAAAAACTGATGTAAAAGGTGAACATGTCAATAGACAGACATTAGGTTACATAACTAGAAAACATCAACCTTACAGCTGGTTATCAGCAGGAAGTCTTACATTGCAGCGTTTTTAGCCTAAATTATTCACCAAGCTGCATGCTGTAAAATGACCATATGAGTTTAGCTGCAGACTGATACGTGAGCACTCCAATACGTGAACAGTTAGTTGTGTGAATTAGCTCTTGTGCCACAGACAGCTGATGTCAACAGGCTAACGTTAGCTAACGTTACGTGAGCTGAACACAAAAAGTCAGCTGAGTGAGTAAAGGAAAAATATTTTAAAACCTAAATACGCTCGTTGAAAGGATATTACCTTAACAGCGTAGTCAATGACACGCTTAACTCCGACGAGGACACGACCAGACATGTTTGCTGAAAGGTTTCTATGCAGTAGTAGCCAGCTAACGACCGCAATGAACCTTCACCCAAGGAGGAGAGGTCGGAATTATTTTAGGGTGATTCCAGAGGAGGAAGCTGAGGGACCACCTCCTATTCCAGCCAATGAGAAGTGACGAGAATTAACGCTCTCTACACTGATTGGCTGAACTGCGGTTGACTCGTTGTCAAATTCAACAGAAAGTCAGTTGGTGTCGCCGTTGAGGTTAGCTGATGAATGAAAAACAAAAACGTATGTAACGCTAGGATTTTGGGGACAGCGTGTTAAATAAATTTTAATGGACACAATTGGTTGTCTGCTAGTTTAAATTGCTCAAACTGTGTGAATTACGAAAAATCACCAATGAATAAAGTGTTGCCCCTCATGCTTGGGTCGTAAACAAAAGCCGAAGAAGAAACGTTCCGCTTTATGTGTGGCAAAGTTCAAGGCAACTGGGTCGTCAAGTCACATGGCCTACATGGCAAGTTACACATAAGTATGGATTTCAACACAACAAACTACAGCCTCTAACATGACCAATATTTTTGAATTAATACCTTTCAGGCTTTCCCATTCAAAGGTTGTCAAAACGGGACAGTGGCTGCTGTTTTGGACTGTATTAGTTTTAGCTGTAGGACGATTATAACCTTGGACTATATTGCCAATAAAACTGATTCTGATTCTTGTATATATTATATTATACATTTTTTTGTATTTTGTTAATTTTTATATTGTATTTTAAAGTTTTATATTTCATCAGGTTGGCTTGTTCTCCGCCCAGCATTGTCTACCACACACGGGCAGACAATGTGCAACAGCGCCCTCTGCGGTCAGGTTCCTGATGGGTCGCAGTTTTCGGTGGAACACCTGTTACCAGTTACTGGTAGCTGGGTTTATCCCAAGTCAAAATGACCTTATCAAACCACTACTAAACTACCACAAATACACAGTGTATTTTGAAGATGGCTGGAATGTTGAATGGATGAAAGCTTCAAAATAAACGTCAAAGTGATGGTGAAAGAGTATTACAAATTAACTCAAATAAACAGAAGTCTTTAAATGCTGTGATGAAGGAGACGCTGCATTTTGTATGCACAAAGTATTCAAAGTGTTATTCTTGATGTGTATCGTACACGTTTCATCTTGTTTAAAAGTGGAACAGACCAGTCACTTTTTTTACTCTCAGGACATTATTCAGATTTTTTGTTGTTCTGTTTTTGACTTTTCTAGGATGACCAACATCCCAGATGTGAATTTGGTTAATGACTAGGCCTACACAAATAATCCCCTGGTCTTGCATTTCCATGTGAAAACACGTGAAAAAAATCTTTAAATGTAAAATTTGTCAAATTTTCGCAGAAAATGAGAAGCAAGCTTTTAGCAATGTAACGTTGTTAATGTTCCCCTTAACCTTACTAAATCGGAAGCTGCAAATCGTTGCTTCATATAAACTACTGTCATTCATTCAAACCTTTATTTAACCAGGATAAAAAACTCCTTGACATTGAAAATCTATTTTCCTGGCAGTGCAGCCGCACGGTTTCAAATAGACAGAGAAACTCACAGTTAAATACATAAACACACTTTCACTCATATTCAAACAACAATGTCATCATTAAAAACTGTGTCCTAAATCAATTTATAAACAGTAATATACAGACTGCCTTTCTGCAAGGTCCTTTAAAAAGCCTTTAAAAGAATAAATAAGACCAACTCCTTCAACTGTAGTTCAAAACTGTAATTGCTTGGAACGCGTTTAATCTGTACATCGTCCATTCCGCGCCAGTTGATGGAGTCAGCTCGGGTTATCCCAGCAGTCAGCCAGTTGCAGCAGCGGTCTCCATTTTAACTTCGACACCGAGCCATACCTCACGTGTCCTGGGCTGTCTCTCTCACATGACCCGAGTGTTTGTTCCCGTGATCAGCACTTCCATCTCCGTCTGTGACACCGAATAACACTTTTTATCATAACCCTGATGGATATGCTTGAACAGAGTCTGGACAACGCAAGGTAATCGACAGTCGCCCAAAATGGCTAACTGGGACAAGCTAGCTACAACATGCTATTTCGGATAGCTAGTTTACGACGCTAACTAAGGCCTGACCTAAAACTGTTGTTAAAATGAATTCAAGCTAAAGAATGTGTAAGTTTGAAAGAGAAGTGGAAGACTTTGCAAGCTGGATAGCTGTCTAGTCGTATCCTAGAGGACCAATGTCCAGTTGTGAAAAACATGATACTTATTAGTTAATAACAGTAACGTTACGATAGCCAGGTTAGCTTAGGCTAGGCATTAAAACACAAAACAAGTGCATCAGCCACGGCACGTTAGGTAACCTGAGGACAGTAGCAATGTTGTGTTTTTACATTGCAATTGTGATGTTGGTTGACTGGCGTCTTGCACAACTTTACCATCAGCTAAAGCAAAGTTGAGGGTCAGTAATTATATTTATTTTATCAGGAATACTCACGAACGCTGGTTGCGTTGAAACTGAGTTAACGTTAGTTGTTTTTCGGGTTTGCAGCCAAGAAAAGCAAGAAGAAGAGGTTGTCCAGACATCTGAAGGTAAGTATGTAACGTTGCCTATTAAGCTGTCATGGACATCTGGCAACTCGCACCATATTTTGTATAACAAATTACACCCGAAAGTATCCAATTCCATTACATGTTTTTATAGAAGTTATCGCAGGACGCTTTAGAGATAGAGTAGGTCTGGACCACACTCATTTACATAGACCCAATCATATTTGCAATAGAATTCGGTGCGACAGATGCGAGGACAGACTTCCTTTTAACAGGCAGACACCTGGGTCTAGGTGGGCGGCCATCTGCCTCAATCAGTTGTGAGTAGTGAGAGAGAGAGATTAGGAAAGAAATATAATTTATAAAAATCATTTATTATTTATATAAATCAATATTAATGTAATGTTGTTGACAAATTATATTTTGATGCTAAGGCAACATTGTTATTGCAAATTTTTAGTGCAAATGTTTCACACAGAACTGAAATGAACTCCAGTAGCTTTTTTTTTCTGCTGCTAAAATTCGACCTCACGGGGAACCTAATTTATAATGATCAGTTCTTTGTTAAATGTGTTCTTAGGCCCTGTCTTTTGTTGTCTGTCCCTTGTCCGTCTTAAATGTCTACTTTAGGTAGTAATTGTACTTTATAGTCTATAATGTGTGTGTACAAAATGTAGCCGGTCTCAAATGCAATTTTGATATATTTTAGTTTTTATATATTTTAAATGTGTGTAAATGTGTAACACCACATAATCCATGCTGAAACGTTGTTATGTTTCACCGTATACAGAGTATATGGTTGAAATTACAATACAATCCACTTGACTTGATTTGAGTAAAGCTCCTTTTAATAGAGAGAGAGAGAGAGAGAGAGAGAGAGAGAGAGAGAGAGAGAGAGAGAGAGAGAGAGAGAGAGAGAGAGAGAGAGAGAGAGAGAGAGAGAGAGAGAGAGAGAGAGAGAGAGAGAGAGACCATTCCCCAACAACTACATTAATACCTATGTATAATGAGGTGTGTGTGTGAGAAAATTTAGCATTTCTTTTCTTTGTAAACTGCAACATGCAGTGGTATTGTTTTCGGCAGCTGAACTCAGGGCTTGGTAGATGTCTTTATTAGTTTTGGTTCCTTTCCATTCTCACATCTGGCTTTTTCTGTCCTCT
Source organism: Etheostoma cragini (assembly GCF_013103735.1). NCBI lineage: Eukaryota > Metazoa > Chordata > Actinopteri > Perciformes > Percidae > Etheostoma > Etheostoma cragini. The sequence goes on along the minus strand of NC_048412.1, from coordinate 22,791,421 downwards.
TTCCCCCCTGGGACGGAACAGGAGAAGAGCAGACAGCTGTTACAATAGCCAGTGTTCAGCAGGCCGCAGCATTTGGTGACCACAACATACAATATGAGTTCCGCACTGAAGGTGGTCAGGTAAGTTACTAATGGATGGAATTGTGGCACTACTTGTGATCGTTGTTTCTTATTGCCAGTGCCAGAAATTTACTCAATGTGGCCGTACTGCATTAGCGGAAAAAGTATTCAAATAGTTTACCTAAGTAAAAGTAGTAATATTATAGTATAACAATACTCAAGTAAAAGTCCTACATGCTAACTCGAGTAAAGTACAAAAGTACCGGCATCAAAATTATCATTGGACTTTAATTAGTAATGCATTAATGTGTTCATCACTTTAATGTCAAATAAATCAAATTTATTAATCAAATAAATGTAATGGAGTATACAAAATTTGCTTCTGGAATGTAGAGTAATGAAGTAGCATAAAACCAGAATTTTTAAGTAAATACAAGTACCTCAAAACTGTACTCAAATGCAGTACTGGAGTAAATGTACTAATGTTACATCCCACCATAATGGGATATAGTTCTAAAGTTTCAGCGTGAGATTGCATCTGTTCAGCACTCAGAACAGAAAACAGAACACTTCAGAATTATTGTCAGATTAAATAAACGACCATGGACGGTTTGTGCAGAGCCATAATAAGCAACCGACAGAGCTTCACATTACATATTGATGTATGTGGTTGAATGGCTTTAGTTGCATGCAAAGCACAACATGACAGTGGTAGTAGATCATGTGATATGTGTAAGCGCTGTCAGGAAAAACCTGAGTTCCACTCACGAACATTGAGAGGGACTTGGGGGGTGTTTTTGGATAAAGACATAAATAGACATGGGTCATAAAAAGTACTTTAATTTATAGATTTTCTGCAAAATATAAATTAAAGTTCTATACAGTATATTGTTTTGCTGTGTTGTGTTAGTGAAGAGACCACATAGTCCACCACCACTGTACCACAGCACAATTGAGAAATGTTATTATCTCCCTTTTTAAATGATTTAAGCTGAAAGCTTCTGTAAAGCCTGCTAGTTTCATTATAAAAATGGTCAGAGTTAGAACAATAAGTAACCTCGATCTAAGTTTCAAACTAAGGCATGCTGGGTCCTTAAATTAGAGAAAATTGGCTCTGGAAAGTCCCTAAAAAGTCCATGAATTTGATATTTAAGAAGGTTTGAGAGCCATGTATGCACTCAGGCAGTGGTTAGTGAAGGACAATGGGACAGTGATGCAATAAAACCCCAAATGATTCATATTCTCTATATGAAATTGTGTGCTAATGAAGTTGGTTTATCCTTTTTGTGATAATTTACTCCGGAGGGAATAAAGTCAGTGATCCATGTGGCTCACTTGGCGTAAACAAGGCGATGGTGAGAGATCATGTGATTGCAGTCTGGTCTGGGATTGGCATGGGGCCGCTGTCACATGTCAGTCAGGAGGAGAGTCACATGATGGAGGGATACAAATACTGATTCTTGGAACAAGAGAACTCACTTTTTTTTATTTTTTTAAATTGAATCAGGCACATTCTGAAGCATAAGCAAATTGAGAAGGATACAATATGCTTATGCTTCAGAATGTGCCTAAAGTGAGATGAATGCACTACTGCGATAAGGGCTATAAGTTCACATACTAGGCTTGGCTGAATGGAAGCAATAGATATGCTAAACAAATCTACAAGTCAGGTAAGGCTTGATTTGGACAGTGTATGCATGTTAAAGGGACTGTAGTAAATTATATCAAAACAATTGTTTGCTCACTTTGTTTTCCTCTCATTCTCTCTCCCCCTTGCAGGTGACGTACCGTGTTGTTCAAGTGACTGACCACCAGCACCTCGAGGGAAGAGACGATGGGGGAGGAGCAGTGAGTGTTGTCTCTACAGCCGCCTTCACTGGGGCTCCTCAGGCTGTGGCTCAGGTACCAACATCTCCCCCTTTTTTTTTTTTTATTGATCGAAGATAACCCATTGGTAGTATGGACTGTTTTAAGACTAACTGCACGCTTTAGTCTTCAAGTAATGCAACGGTCTTTAAAAGGGAAACCACCTAAACTAATAACTTAAATACAATATATTATTTCTGTGGCTGAGGAAAGTTTAATCAATATTTGTGAACATGAGCTGCTTTCTCCTAGCTTGGAGCTGCTCCACAGACAATGACAAAGACCCACAGAATTATTATTTATTTTTTAATACTTAAATGAGCTGAATTCTATTGTGGTGTTCTCAGTTCTAAAACAGTGTCATCTATAACATCTTTGCCAATTCATTGTCTATGAAGGAGTTTCAGACTTTGATACTATATTTTACAAATTGAGAGTTTCAGCACTGTAGTTTTTGGATTTGAAAGTGAGTTGTTTACATTTATATTTGAGAATGGGTTTAGTTCTCCTTTAAGAAGGCTGGCGGCATTTTACCTTTTACCGTTCAGTCTGCCTTAAGAAATGAAAACCAACAATGAATTAATCCCACTAACAAGTATTGCCTCTGTAGACGGATGTTGCTTGCTTGTGCCATAAAACCCAATGTTGTCCAAACATGAAAGAGACATATTATTATACAGGGTGACATATTCCTTCTTTGTCATTAAAGATGCAGGAGTGAGTAATTCTTCTGAGCTTCTCAAACTAGCAAAGCAGTATAAAGAGTGAGGCGTGTGTCTGAGCATGACACAGAGCTACTCACGGAGAATAAAAATGCAGTTGCAGAAGGGTTTTAGAATAAGGCACACTAGCAAATTCAAAACCATACAATTTTCCTTGCAAGAGCAGATCAGATTTGTTTTCATTTTCGGTACACTAATGTCTTTACTGACCTTGCTGGTATCTTTGCTAACAAGATCACTGCTGCTTCTTTTTCTTCCCTTAATCCCAGATGTCAAACTACACTGCGTCTTACTTGGAGGGTCTAGAGGGGATACCAGTATTGAGTCTGACAAAGACCGAGGTGTGCGTTTACCTGCTGTGACTGCTCCATTGCTACTTGTTCAAGCCTTGCCTCTGTCTCCCTCTTATCTGTCACAGGCTGTGATCCAAAACCCTTTCAGTAATGGTGGAAGCCCAGCAGGAGAGGCGGTGGGAGGGGAGACGCGCTTCGCTTATTTTCCCGCAACTGCGGTGAGCGACGGGACTGTGTCTGTGCAGGCTGCCACCGACCCTACACTAACACAGGCAGGGGGTGAGTCAGTTCTCACACTCAATTTGGCTTGAAGATCGTGGCAGTGTCTCTGAAAATAATGGCTAAATTAGCCCCATAGCAAACAGGAGTGTTTTGAGTACCATAATGAGAGCACAACGGTCCTTTTTTCAGTAGTTGTTAATGAACCAAGATCCCCGCAGCTTTGGCTGATGTGAAAGAAAGTAGGGCTAAATAAACTTTAGATTATACATTAGAATGCCCTGTTTAGGCGAATACCGTCATTGAAATATGATTTCTGAAAAAGGTAGACATAGAGTTTCCCTCCAACAGTGGCTCAGCTTTTTTTTTAATGTGTTCAAAGGTTAATTAGATTCTCTACACTAAGGTTTTACTTACTTTTGAACAATGAAAATATTTTCACAATATGTCACACACACCCAGCAACATATTCGGTTCAATTTAAAGTTCTCTGCTCATTAATATATATGATATATTAAAATATGGTTTCTCTAACAGTTTGTCAATGTGAAATATTATCTTAAATAAAGTCATGCAACAGATTCTCTATAACTGAGGATATTGCGTTACCTGCCGCGCCAGGGGTATTTTACTGAACACACTTCCTGTCTCCTTAATGGGTGTGGCATCGTGTGTGGATGGATGAAATTTCATATTTGCATTAACTCCCACGACTTCCCCAGCTTTCTATTTGCTAAAAGATATTTACACAGTTGACGTTAGCTCACCTGTATTGCCGGATCTCGCGAGAGAATCAGGTCTTTAACAAAGCTAGTTTTCTCCTGATTGGTCCACTTGAAAAATGCCATTTTAGATTTAGAATGTTTGGTAGATACTGTATGGGTCTTGTGAAAAAGGATTCTGATGAAGTACTTTGGTGATTTTGGGGGGGAAAGAATCTGTCACGTTCACTTTTCCTATTGGAATCAATACACTCAGGACCTCCCACTAGTCTCCTAAAGAGGCGTGGCAGTGGTGAAACCCCCTTGACTCTGAGTTGGGACGTCTCGGTTTGAAACCGTCTCTGGTTACTCTGATCATATTTACTGTGTGCTTCATGTCACATGTCCACAGACTCTGCTGATCTTCCTCTTTATCGCCATATCTCATCTTCTGTCAGCACTAAGTGTTCTCGCGGTTTTATTGTGGGGATCCAGACGAGGCTAGTGGACTGTGAAAAAGGGGGGACAGGGTTTGGTCTACCTCTAGAGCAGTATGTAGCCCCCTGACTCTGTCATACACAACTAGCATCTGCTTGTTCTGGTGTACTGTTGCCTAGATGGTGTTTATGGGAGGACCTTGTAATTAATCACCACGTGATTCTGCTGGTGTATGTGCTTTTTACCGCACTGGCCCAGACTAGTGCTGTGCACATGCAAGAAACAGAGACCTGTACCTGCATCTCGAGACCCAGTTTAATCCAATCCAATCTGATCAGATGTTGTGTTTTACCTATTCCTTTTTGAAAGAGAAAGGCATGCTTGTGGCTATAATGCACATTTGTGAGTCTAGTGCTTCAGCAACGTTTATTTTCTTTATTGATTAATCCGCTGATTAGGTTCTTGATGAATCACTTGTTTTTACAAAATGTTAAAAAACTTAATATGCTTGTTTTGTCCAACCAACAACAGAAGCCATAGATATGTAATTTACCCTCATATATTGCCAAAAACAGCAGCAAAGCCTCTCACTTCAGAAGCTGAAACCAAAGAATATTTGGCATTTCTGCTTGAAAAAGAACAAAACGATTAATGAATTATCAAAATAGTTAATGATTAGTCAATTGACAGAAAAAGAATCTACTCATTGCAGCTCTAGTAGTAGAGGTGGCAACAAAACAAATGTAGCAGCACACAACACTTCACCATTTTATTTTATGTGCTTTTAAGGTATTAAGCCCATTTAAACAAATAAACCCATAACATCTTTCCTAGCTGAACAATACAAGTTAGTACAGGTCAATTGACACGCCTCAATTATAATTTGTATGATACACGGCAGCACAAAACCACAGACAAGAGGTGCTTGCTGCTTGTTGTGTTTTTTTCTATTGGGTGTTGTGAGTGGCTGCCTGGTGATGCCACAGAACGGGAAGAAGACCATGAGGTTTCTTTGCTGTGGGTAAGGGCTGAAGCCAGGGCCTTGTTGAGGGAAGTGGGCAGCTTTCCTTTCTGTGAGCCTGCAGCATTTTTAGCAGGCATGACACACTGGCTAAGGAGTGCACCTTAATGCTTTACAAGCTGCCATGTCTTAGGTGAGATGAGGTGAGGGATAGTGGAGGAAAGTGCGTGGGACTCTGGCAATGCGCCACATTCTGACAAGACTGGATCCAGCGTTAGGGGAGTGATTGACCTTCTACAAAGTATCAAAGTCTTGTCCTTGTGCAAGCATCATCTTGGCTTTCTTGCTTCTTTAACATTATTTTTAACCAAAAAAGACCCTCTTTTTTAAAACAAGCAATTCTGTTAAAACTGACCTGAATTTCATGCAACCATGAGACTGCCTGCTGCCAGAGAACACTGTAAAGGTGGGTTTGCCATGGTGAGGAAATTTCCTCACAGGTTAATAAACCTGTGATAACACCGGTGTACCCGATAACACCGTAAATGCTCCACCGCTGTGTCTCTCCAACTCTCTGTGCAAGCTTTTGCTGCGCTGCTCATTTTGACAGCTGCAGGGATGAAACAGGAGGCAGAAGCCCTGCATAGTGCCGCCCACTTCCTTTCGGAGCCCATGTTAATCATAGGCTGTACATAAATATCATGTTAACGATTTGGGCTGTTTAGAACAATTGTGCAGTTCAACAAAGAATGGTTTACATTAGAAAAGACCCTTTTGAATTTTTTTATCTTCTATGTAGATGCACTAGCCTACAAATCACAGCGGTAGTCAAGAATGATTTACTATTTCAAATATAGAGCTATTTATGTAATCTTTTAAAAATAACTTTTTCTTTCTTCATATTGCAATATATATCGCAGGAAGAAATATCACAATGTCAGATTTTTTCCAATATCATGCAGGCCTAACAGACATCCACTTGGACTTAAGGATGACCTGATTAGATTTTTTTAGATCAAAGGTCAAGGTCACTGTGACCTCACAAAACACATGTTGGCTGTGCGTGCGTCCGTCTGTCATTGTCCACATTCATGCCTACAACTTTGTGTTCTATCCTGTTCCTCTGGTTGTCCACCACAAGCTGATCGGTTCTGCTGATATTGGTTTCAGGTGATTGTTGTTGCACCATGTGACGAAGCTCTCTATCAGTCCTCAGTAAAAATAGTCTCTAAATAAACATAGCTTGTTTCCCACAGGAAACTAATCACTGAAATCATATGTCAATAAAGGAATCATTTCTATTTCCCAAAAATGTCTTGCAAATTGTCCGGTTCTTGGCAGAGGCATGAAAACATGACATGGTAATTCTAGTTTTAAAGAGGTATTAAGGTTTGAAATAATTTATATATGTTATGTTTCCCCCCCAGATTTTGGGGTCTTTAACCAGATTTTTAGTATTTCAAAATAATGTGTCAAAAAGTTAAATGTCCTGTTATCTGGTGCTACTGGGGATTTGTATCTTACAGGCCTCATAGCAAAGCTGAAAGGGATGGTTTCTGCATGCTCTACAGTGGAGTATGTGCATCTTTTTTTTTTTACGAAGTAACGGCTTTAAGTTGTTGTGAGATATTTCATGGGAGCAACCTGAGTCCGTCTTTAATGCCCATATGCCCTTCTGTCTCCCTTTTCCTCATTGCTAACTGATGACTGCCATGCCTTCCACAGGTCAATTTTATGTGATGATGACCCCCCCTGATGTCATTCAGACAGGCACCCAGCGAACCATCGCCCCACGCACACAGTCCTACCCTGCGTGAGTATCAGCGCTGTCAGTTGCTGTCAGACAGCATTGATATTGCATTCTGAGATGCAGCTATTTCCGATTACAAACCGTTGGTCATTATTTGTGAAACACTTTTGTTATCTTCAATGGAAATGCCACTCAAAATAGGCCATTTGGTAGTTACAGCACACAACTCATGAATTGCTTTTGAATGGGTTTAGAGCTGCCATTTACAGCAATGAATTATTTAATTTCAGGTATGACTTTTTGTCATGGTTTTAACCCTTTAATGCAAGAATTACACACATTTCAACATTCAACATTCACACATATTGAGTAAACAAAGCATGCTGAATTGACTTAAATCTAAATGCTAAGAGGAAGAGGCAGTCGGAAGTCGGAAATGTGCAGGGATTTGGTGATTGGCAGAGGTCTATGCAGAGAGAAAGAGCACCAAAACCGGTTGGAATTTAAGACAGCTTCCCCAGCTATTTAAACTACCATAAGGCTCAGTTTATGCTGCAACATTAAATGTGACTGTAGTTGCTGTCTTCCTGCTTTACAACCCACTGTGTTGCTGTCCAGGGTGTCTGTTGTCTCTTGAGTTTACTGGGAAGGTTGTTTTTATAACAAGGATATATTATTATTTTTTTACCCCATCCTGGTTTTTATCCTTCTCCAAAATCTTTGTTGTTTAACTCAAAATTCACAACATGCATCATTTTAATCACGCATCAAAAGATTCCGACTCTCTTCAACTGTTAGCCACATGCTGGTGATTGCCGTGATTAAGATAATCAGCAGTCTCATGTGAGCAAAGAAGACAAACTGAGTTATCATTTTAATTGCGTGATACCTGCCTTGTTCTGGCCTACCACGGATACTTGTATAGAAGAAGAATTCTAACCAGCTTTATTTCAGATTCAGAGTTCACTTGAGAGCCAAAAGCACACTAAACCTGAGCAAATAAGGCCGATGAACGTCATTTTGGTCACCCAATGAACACGTGACCATTTATTGAATTTAATTAGCACTGACCTTAGTAAAAATTCCTCCATTTCCCCCCTTCCCCCAGGCTTATTCTTAAACACGTGAAATGTCATAGTTATTTAGCTTGAGCACCTGCATGGAGTGAATACCAGTGGTTTTAGGACACAATATATTAACACTGGTTGTTCTAGCTAGCACATAAGCTCCAGTTTGGCTCATGATAGTTGAAAACACACACACACACAACACATACACACACACACACACTCAGAAGAAAGACACCAGACTATTAACTTTCTCTTTCTTCCATTTATCATTTGCCAGTTGGGGTAAAATAGGTATGATATATGGGTATATATATATATAAAATATGGGTATGACAACAAGAACGTTGACTGCTTCTGTGATTCTGTGAAAACTTTAGATTTCTCAAATATTTAGGCCCCTTTGTTGCGGGCATCATTGCGTAAAGTTGTAGATCCGCCTTAAATTTGGCAGCGGGTCTGCAGCTTTTGATGCTGCTTGATATTCACAGCGTACAACTGACTGCTTTCCAGTGAAGAGTAAAGGACAAGCTTTGCTGCGGTGTACGTCTGCATTGCCATGTGTTGAAGTACAAAGTGAACTGTTTTTTTCCTTTCTCACAATGCCTATCTGCAATATGTTTGTTCTTTTTATTTCCTGTTGGATGAATACTTTACGATGATGACACAAGCCTCAGAGTTATATATTTAGGTGCAAACTAATTAAAAGTGACATTATCGTTGACATGTGAGTAAAATGAATGAAAATTTCCCACCCTATCTGCCGTTCGCAGAGATGAAAACGAGCTGCTGCAACATGAAGGTTTAAACTGGTGAGGACAGTTTGCACATTTCTTTCACACACTTTTATTTTATTTATTTATTTACAACCAATGAACCAATCAAATTAGATCACAAGAAGAAAGAAGAAGCACACAAACCTCTGCCCTCCTCTTTTTTGCCCTTCCCTTCCCCTCATATTAGTCCCTGGTGATTTTTCCTTCTCTTGATGTGTAAGACACAGATGTAGCATTCTTTTCAGTGCTGACCCCGATCCATTATGGTTAGTTGTGCTGGTGGCAAACATGTTTCTCCATTAGGACTTTTAGGTCATTGTTCTCTATCTGGAAACAACTGGCTTTTAATTTAGTATCTTTTTTTTTTTAAGTGCCCTCTGTTGTAGTTTTGTTCTCATTTAGCCTAGTTTCAAATAAGTTAGAGTATTTGAAGGTTTCTTTTGAGCTCATACAAGGTGTATTTTTCTTGCAGATGTGACATGAATACTAGGAGAAATGAAGCCAATGAAAACCATGTGTTGTCAATCCCTTCTACATAATTGTTAGCACGGAAGTGGTTAATGGCCATTAAGGCTCCTCTTTGTTAATATCCATTGAGAGAACATGAAGTCCAAGCTGCAGTCACTTGTATCTTAGTATAGACTTAAATGACTCGTTGGCCCTGGCTTGGTGTAATACTGCAACCTAATGACATGGGAGTGCAGAAGGAGTGCCAATTGCATTTTCTCTTTCAAAAATCAATATAAGATTAAACAAATGTGGTCCTCGTCTACACCCATGCTTTAAATTATATGGATAAAGCACTTAAGTAGCGGAGGTTCATTTTCTGGATTTCTCTGGCGACAGTAATTCTCATGAGCACTGATATGATGTGTGCTTCTGTAACTTGTTGAAAGCAAGAAAAAATACATTCCTGTAGGCCTTTGCATTTAGTTATTCATACAGTCGTCCACATTTTTTTTTTTTTACACTCCTAAGAGTACTGTTTGACTGAATCCATTATACAACTGAAATCCCATTAAGATGCACTGAGATACAAGAGAGACTGCAGTTTGGCTTTGCTGACATATCTCAAACTGAGATATCAGCCGTCGAGTTGTTTTGATGGGTCACAAATTCAGAATAATGATGTGTCTCAGAAGGACAGACAAGGAGCAAGAATGACCTTACAGGACATTATTAACTTTATGCACCGAGTAAGCAGCAATGCAGCCAAAAGGTATAGTTACATTATTTTTCTGCACTGAGTGAAATATGAATTGTCTTCCATTAGTGAGACCGAAACATGGTTGAGATATTCAGTAGGCCACCGATATGTATTGTATGCGTTATTGGCCTGGCCATACTGTGGTGGGTGTTTTGATAATTCTTCCTGTCACGTCTCAGGGACTTAATTAAAAGAATACCTGAGGGGGGACCCAGGCAGGAGACAGTTGTGTCATTAGCTGCGAGCCCAGACTCCAATAGACAGCATCTGTTTTTTAACAGTGTTGTAATTTAACAGCATAATAAAGCAGAGAGCTCCCTTCGGGCCACACCTGCGAAGAGGACAGCCAACCAGAATAAGAAGGTTGGACGGCTCTCAGTATTCCAGTCAAAGCAGCACAGCTTCGGGGCATCAGGGCGGCAAATGCGGCCTCATATGGAATGTGCATCTGTCAATGTTCCTACCAAAGGCACCACACAACTTCAGTAGCTCCTTTTTAGATAGCACACATGTAGGGGCAAAGGCTGGGATTACAAAAGGCTTGGATTTATAGATAACAGTGAAGAATAGTTTTCAATGGTCACAGGATTAGGTGAATTTGGGGGGATTGGATTTGTTCCTGATTGCACGGTGCCAAGAGATGGAAGATATTGTAGCATTTTGAAAGTGTTTTATTTCCTGTCTGTCTGCAGGAAAATGGATGGGCCGCGAACGCCGAGAGATGAAAGGAGAAGAGCGCAACATAATGAAGGTGGGTAATTAACTATGATTGTGGGGCTTTTGATTTCATCAGACAGTTCAGTGTGGTGCCTAAATGGAGCATTTTTTTGTTGAAAGGAGCCCTGTCAAAATATTCTATTAAGAAAAGAAAGCATATGTTTATGGAACGGCCACCTGAGGGTGATGTTGAGCTGTCAAAGTCAGGCAGTATTTGGCACCCATGGTGCAACCACTAAAATGATGAGATGTAGGAAATTAAAACGTGGTCCTTAAAACCAGAATTACCACTGATCTCTCAATAAAAATAAAAAAAGCATCAGGAAATACTGCATACATTTATATATATTGTATAGTTTATTTTTATTTTTATTTAACCTGTGTCTATTTAACATTCCATCAGTTGAAAGGCGGCGAAGAGACAAGATCAACAACTGGATTGTCACGCTTTCCAAGATCATCCCAGACTGTAATATGGACAGCACCAAGACGGGAGCAGTAAGCACTTCACTCTGCACTGCTGCTAATCTTTTACTGACGTTTTGGTTTTCAAATGGTCACCAATCATCTCTGTCCTTTTTAGAGCAAAGGAGGCATCCTGTCTAAAGCTTGTGACTACATCCGCGAGCTCAGGCAAAGCAACCAGCGGCTGCAGGAAAGTCTGAAGGAAGTGGAGAGGATACAAGTGGACAATGAGTTGTGCAGGCAGCAGGTATGAATATCAGTGTGTGCTGTTGACTACAAATATTGGCATCAGTGACGTTTCTCGGACTTAAATAAAGAGTAAAGAAGGCCTATGAATGATAATGTCAAATTCTTCGTTTGAGGTGGCTGGCTGTAGCAGATAAATAAAGTCACATATAATAAGGCAGCCATAGTGGGCTGCATGTGTGTCTGTGAAGATTGCAACTGCATTGAATCAATTCGTTTGCTTTGGAGTGCATTGCAACTTCCTTTCACTTATGTCTCAGGAGCATGAAATCCACCTTGCCCCATATGCATCTTCATTTCTCCAAAACAGACCCCCAGAGAGACTTCAGGCTTTGTAGCTGATCATCATAGCCTGACAAAGAGGATCAAAAGAGTTTGCGCTTATATAATGAGAAGTGTTACCTGAAATCAGCGCTTTGAGAGACTGCAGGAATAGTAGACACAGGGGTTATGTGAGAACTAACTGCATGCTAATGCCCTCAAAGTATTGTGAAATATTGCAGCTCTGAGGCTGCCACATGTCCCCATTGAATCCCAGGTCTGCGAGGCAATATATTCTTATTCTGATGCTCAAAGCTCAATATCCTTTTCCCAGTTCCTCAGTGGGGAGGCAGAGAATTCGGGATTCACCCAAGGGAAATGTAGTGAAGTTGACATACCTCAAGATTTGATTTGATGCAGTAGGTTGTGGACAGGGGGTTTCTTTGCAAAGAGCTGTACATACATCTCTTTAATCCCAGGGATTGAATAGCCCTGTGTGTACATTACACACAGCCAGCACTCTTCAGTCTTCAAACGAAAAAAGTTTGGTCTGTAAACTTGGAGCAATATTTTGCTGTCCCAGGGATGAAGATGTTGATAATGAGATTTCTTTTCTTTTTTTTAAGATTGAAGAGCTGAAGAACGAGAATGCTTTGCTTCGAGCGCAACTCCAGCAGCACGGCATTGAGATGGTTGGAGAGACACCGCCGCAGTGAAGCAGAGACACAAAGAACAGGGAGTGGCACCCCCACTCAGACATACAACCAACACGTTGGAAAAGAAGGCGAGATGGAGGAGTTATGAAGAATCACTTTCTTTTTAGTGAATGCACCATTCCCTGAGCTCCCAGGTGGCAAACCCCTTAACTGGCAAAATTTTGGCTGTACTTCTGACTTTTTCAATCCTATTGAGATAACCACGTGTTACAACTCAGTGGAAATGTGCTCCAAGAAAAGCTGCCCACTCACCGCCATCAGAGTGCTACACTAGCACTATGAAAGACAACCTCTGCTGAACTCTTCCCTTGTTTTGTATTTATGTAGCCTCACTCATGGACTATGGTGTTTGTCATTTAATTTTGTCCCCTGTCAGAGATTTTATCCCCCCCAAATTGTTGATTTGGATTTCTTTTGTGCTTTTATTCTGTTTGTATTTTTGAGTTCTGTATTGATATGTTGTTTTTAGCTGCTTTAATTTATTAGTCTGCTTGCTGACCCAAGCCTTGTTGGAGACCAGTTACATTGAAGTTCATGCACCCCAGAGAACCAGATTGAATTTTAAGTGAGAAAACAGGAAAGTATGCAAACCATTGTGATTCTACAGACCGAAATAATGTTAACCACACAGCCCACCTGTACCCAAAGACAAACAAGGAGCTGTGCTGGCCGATGCTTCTGAGCTGATTTATGTAAATAGGATTTCTCGTGTGTTAATACAGATGTTACAGAATGTTAGAGCAGATTATCTCTGGGAGTAAACAATCAATAACTCATTAAATTCATGCTGACCCTTTGTCATAATAATTACCACGAAGTGTGTGCAATCTTGGAGCTTGATTTGAAAGAAATAGTGGTATACTTGAATTGTTGGGCATTTGCTTAACGAGAAAAATAACTCAAAATTCAACAAATTGCTGGTTAAGTTCCAACTGTTCAAATGCTATTTAACTACAAATTGAAATGTATAAGTGTTAAACATGAAGACCATTAACAAACCCAGCGTGCTGGATTGTGGACTGGAGATGGGTGCGATGCAAATTCCAACTTTTGCCAAACTATACATAGATACTGCAGGTTTTATTTTCATCTTTTGTTCATGTGTGATTTACAGGTGTCTTAATATGTGTAGGAATAATCCCCACATGTTTCATTTCAACCTGTGTGCTCTATTTTGGTATTGCAATACTTCAAATGCAGCTCAACGCACAAGGGGGGAGGCCCCCTGGAGAGTGGCAATCAAGACTCAGCTCACTATGGAATAGGAGTACACAGAAATCTTGTGTGTCAAGTACAACTCTGTTCTCCATGAAATGAAGTAATAGCTTGGAAGTAGCATAACTTGGATATGATCACATATTTCTCCAACCACTCAGGCAAACAATAAGTACACTGTAATGGTTTTACAAACAGAAAAAAAGCCAATATTAACATTGTGGATGATTTTGTGAATGAATCTACATGATGGGTTTTTGTTCTGCTCTGGGCGATGTGAGTGAAAGTAGAAGAGAGAGATCAAGCTTCTGAGCCACTTATTAGAGTGCGATTGCTTCTCCTTGTGTCAACAGCTCAGGATCCAGCAAAGCAAAACCAACACTCAGACCCCTGGCAAAATCAGGCAGACTATCACGTTTTAATATCTCAGACTCTGCAAGTTAACAGCTTGCGCTTTGGAAGTGCTGTTCTGCTTCTACTGCTAGATTCAAACCTGATATGGATGGTGCAAGTGTCTGATCTATCAAATGAGGCTCCTAGCCAAAGTTGAATGATAGATGTTTTTGCAGTAGAAATTTTTTTTTTTAGACCTCAGTGAGAGCAGAGCACAGAGTATGAATGTGATGACATGAATAATGCTTTGGAAGATGGATGTTCTCAAATGAAAGGTCACTTGTGGCTAATTCTTTTTTCTAGCGTTTCTTATTTGAAATGGCAAAAGAAAGAAAAAAGCCTCTTTTTCTCTGTAGAAGCCTCACTGTTCTCAGGTTAGATTTTAAGACATCTTTTCTAAGAAAATGGTGGAAAATAAAACTTTAAACTAGCTAATAACCTTTATGGACTTTGGTCGTGGCTCATTGTCCTCCTACAAGTCTTGGACGTATACACACATCCATTCTTTATCTTTGTGCAGTTGTCCCTTCTGTGTTTTTCCGTCAGTTGGTTAGCAGAATATCTGAAACATTATATGGATAACATATAAACATATGGATGAATGCATGAATTTATTGGTCATAACCAAAGGGAAGAGTCAGAAGTTTCAGCTTATACCAGGCCCCCCCCTTCTCACATTTTTAAGTAACAATCACATTGTCAAGGAACAAAATTGACAATAAAGATAAACTAAATTATACAAAAAAATAAAGAACAATTACCCAGATAACTTTCTACATGCATACATACAAGCTTACACCTACATATAAGCATGCACGCCTACATATACCCATAAGGGTCAGTACTTGTTGTATATACAGTACATTGCCACCCTAAGATGAATGATATCCTATATAATGATGATAACTATAATGATAAAAATGATGGTCATCATCATCACTATTATCAACATTCTCACACATTAATATTACTCAATTTCTGTATTTAACTAGTGTCATGTCTTTGAACCCTTTTTTTATTTGAAGACATTCATATTACTTTTTAATTCCTCTGGTAATGTGTTCCATAACAGAAGAAATGGACCTGCTTTTCATTAGTGTTACAGGTAGTTTTCAATTGAGTTCACCTCTGAGGGCACAACCCCCTTCTCTTTCTCTAAACATGGTTTGTATGTTGAGAGGTAGTAGGCTATTTCAAGCTTTATACAGAACTAACAGTTTTCTGGTTCACAAGGTCCATGAATGTCAGTGTTTTGACTTATTAAATAAGGGATTAGAATGATCATTGAAGCCAACACTATTCACAATTCAAATTGCTCTTTTCTGAACTGTCAGACTATTCTGTAGAATGGTTGTGCATGCATTACCCCAAATGTCAACACAGTACTCCAAAATTTATAGATCTGTGGTTAAGAAAGTGTCTGACTTTACTCAACACCTCAATGCTTCTGGAAACCCACCAAATCTCATCAGAGATTGATTCAAATATTGGCAAATCATGATTGGTGTAAAGGTTCACATGACATCACCTGTTCCAATGGACACAAACACAGATGAAAGCACAAACACAGCGATATGTCAAAACAACCACAAATTGTGTTCATGCAGAACAGCATCCCTTATCGTGAGAAACTGATCGAGAAATAGGCCCATGAAATTAGTGTGGCCTATTTAAGACTGCTGTACTGTCTAATACTTGCGCTTGAACAAAATTAGGTTAACACATCTACTCTGAGGGATCTGGAGAAAACTAATTATGGGGCAACAGCAACATGATCAATTTAGGTGGCAGCAAAACAAGGGTCCTGAGTCTTGATTACCACAATTCACCGTTGTATCAAGCTCCAATACTCCTGGACATGGTTGGAAGGTTTATTCTCTAAAAATGCTCAGCTGAGCAGGATTCACTACATGGCAATGCAGTTCCAGATGTAACATTTTTAACACATTCTCTATTTTTAAAATAAATTCTGGAGGAATATGCTTCTTTGGGGGAAAACAAAGCTCTCTCTGCTTACACTTTAGTTCATCCAATCGATTGATCAACACACTGGTAAAATGGAAACCAGTAAGTAGTTAGAACACACAGAGGGCACCTTGGGTGAGTAAGATCAATGGCGGATAAAAGGCGCATCTAAGCCTTCAGTAAGATTGAGTTTGACTTTGCAGGTCAAGGCATCTTTCAGCCGTTCTTAAAGAGGGAGCAGCCATGGCTTGGATAATCTCTTAAGTGCGGGCTGGGATGCTGAACACGCCCAAACAGGAAGATTATTTATAATTTACAGACTCATTATCTATCAGCATTAATTAGGCTGTGTTAAATTTGCCTCAGTTTTGTCTTGCCGACCTCCTCCAGTGTCTCCAGACTTGTCAGCTGCCATTCAAACAGACACGCACGCACGTACGCACGCACGCACGCACACACACGCGCACACACGCACGTACGCTCGCAAACACTCACACACGCGCAGCTAGCCAGCCAGGCGTCTGTGTGTCCCTGTCTCTGTTTGAAGTGGCTGATCTCTGATCCCACGTACCTCTCTGATTGGGACATACTATTCCCTGTCCGTCTGTCTGTCTGTCTGGCTGTCCGTCTGTCCGTCTGTCTGTCTCTTTCACCCCAAACCTGTAAAAGCTCTCTGAAGAGAGAACAATGCAGACTTGAAATGAAGTTGGTTTGGAAAAAGAACCCTAAAGCGAGACAAATATTTCTCACATTCTCTATCAAATTTAATATGCTGTGAGTACAAGGTATTGTTACGTTTATCTCTCAGTGCAGATAATTCACATACAATTAATTGATGTATTAATTGGAAGATGAAGAGTCTCCGCTTTGGGCAACACATTGTTATTACTGAAATCAAATGCAATGGCTGTAAAACAGTAGCTTATGTTCGGTCAATACTGAGCAAGATATCTGTTTCCACGTTTGCCTCGAGGGTGGGAAAAAGCCACCCGCTGTAAAATCCTTTTTAAATTTGTGTTTAGGCACGTCTACCAAAGCACACGGTTGATTGATTTTCATTGAACTCGTGCTGGGCCAACACATTCTGCTGGAAAGCCACAGTTTCATGTCCTGCAGGCTTGTCTTACCTATGTGCCTTTTTGTGAACTACAGGAGCACTCAGGAGCATGTATTGTCTACTGCCTCGGCCTGCTTCACATTCTCTCTCTCGGAGGTTGTTATTTGTTGAAAAATGTCTGACAGAAAGAGTCTTATTCTACCTGACATACAATGCTCCTCATACCTTGTACACCACACTGACTCATCTTTCTTGGGCCTACATTAATAACTACACGGCATGTGTCTCGCTCATAATAGTAGTATCAGCACAAAGATATGTATTCTGCTGCTGTCAAAGATGGGAAAGGAGTGAGAGCCAATTCTTATTGCTTTTTCAGCAGCCATGGTGTTGGATTCTACAGTATTTAGATCAAACTGACAGGCAAATACTGATTGCATATGTGGAAAGACATGTCTGACTTCAAGTGCTCATGTTATGCTCATTTTTAGGTTCCTAATTGTTTTTAGAGGTTATAGTAGAATAGGTTTACATGGTTTCATTTTCAAAAAACACCATGTTTTTGTTGTACTGCTCATTGTTATTGTTTGAGATAAGCCTTTTTGAGCACAAATAGAAACATCAGATAATTCAGATGACTCTTAGCAGATGTTCTCTGAAATTCTTATTTATTTAAAAAATGTGTTTAGCAATATACCAATATGATTTAACAACTTCTCAAGCAGTAAGAACCTTACGTCAAGCATCTGAAATCAAATAGATTGAAATGGAGGATCAAGATCAAAATCAATATGGTATAATCCTTTTGTTGTCATGATCATTTTAAGGGAATTTAGCTAGTTCTTAAAATGTCATTAGGCCTGACACTGTGGACATGTCCAGGAATGTGTTGTAACATGCTTCTGATTCCACACAAACTGGGGAATTCCCCAGTCACCATTCTCATTCAGCATTCAGAAACACATCTCCCTTAGCTCCATACTGCCCCTTGAGTCTGAAAAGTGACTTTACATTTGTCTAACGCTGAGGAGCAGTACCTGATCAGAGCCCATGACTACCAAAATTCATCGTTTGTTTACAAATTGACAGTTTCATAATTCCGTGTCCTAGTTTAGAGGAAACATGTAAACACTCAGGACAACGATGTGGCTGTGTTTTAGGGTTGAGGAGTGTTGTGTGTGGTGGGTTTGGTAGCAAACAAGCGGACTGAAGAGGAAGATGAGCTGACTATGTGGAGTGTCTTGCAGCTCCATATAAAGCAGTTGGGGACAGAGAGTGGAAGAAGGGGGTGAGAAATGGACAGGGGCAGGAACAGAGGACGATTGTGAAACAGGAACAGACAGGGGGCAATGCCCGATCAGGAGAAAAAGGCAGAGTGGCGCCTGCTGAGGTGAATTTGTCCGCCGTGCTGGTGCCTGTCTTTGTTTGGCCAGAAGATTCCTACTGATACCCTCGGTGGCTGATAGGAGACACATGCTCAGAAAAAAAACACAGGCCAAGTTACCACACTTGGAAAACCCCAATCTAAAAGCCCTTTTTTTGTGTGACCTTATTTCTTTTTTTCTTCTTCTTTTTCTTTGCTATGCTCACACACTCAGAGTGATCCTGAATAAACTATTCTTTGTTCTGGTACAGTCGTCCAGTGTCATATTCAGATTTTCCATGAGCTGAGTCATGCCTATTGAAGCATGACAAACAAAATGACATGTGTTCTTCGTGAGTGGACATGATGGGTAAGTTCAGGTAGTGGACTAGAGCCTGTTTTTGTCCATCAGAAAGAGAGACACACACACACACACACACACACAATGAAATGCCTAAACTATAGATAATGTAATGCTCTCCCTTCATATTAGACAAGCATGGGTGCATTCCAACAGATGTGGAGCCATTCATGGTTGTATTTGTTGACACTGATGTTGCGGTCACCCAAAGCAAGCACGCAGGCCAGCGGGGTTATCAGTGAACGAGACAGACTGACGCAGGGGGTCCCGCGACATGTTGTTGCACTAATTGAGTCAGCACAGGCAATTTGGAAAGACTTTGAAGGTATAATGAGATTTCAAATGACCCCTGATTTTATCAGCATGCACAGCCCACCGTTTATAAGTTTACACCATCATTTGGCTTTTTGTTATTTCATTTCCAGCATTATTGATTTTTGTATTATTCACAGGTTGATGTTGGTGTGAAATAGTTTTCTTACGCTGACAGGCTAATTAATCTTAAGGTGTTTATCGCTGCTTGCTTCAGAGATAAGGGTAAAAATGATTCTTACAATTTTAGGGTTGTGGTTTTTCTGTGCAATATGGGATATTATATATCATGTCTCTGTCGTTAAATTCACTTTGTTGTAATTTCACACTGTTTGAAATATATATCCACCCATCAATTATTAACATGCTGTGTGCCACGAAATTACTAAGGGTGTTTTTATAAAACTAATGCAGCTGTTCTTTGTCATGGGTGTGTAATTTATTTTAGATATAAAGAAATACAGACCAAGTATAAAAAGATAAATTGTGTTGTGTGCATAAAGTAATGATATGCAATAGATTTGTTTTGTTGTGGGCAATGCAACTCATCTCTGTCCAGACATAATAAACCTCATCAGATCACATTATATTCATCCTCAACTACTGCACATTGAAACACATTGACTCTCAAATAGAGGATTTTAATCCTGGCTACTGTTCTGCTGCTCTCAAAGGGATTTAATTTGCTTCAACTGCAGATTCCTGTGCATTATGCAAAAAACTGAATGTGTTGAAAATGTGGGGCTAATTATTCCATTTGAGAGGTTGTAATTACATCCTTTGGACTGAGCAATGGGTATTCCGAAGTGGCTCCTTCTCCTTAGTGAAG
This sequence comes from Etheostoma cragini, assembly GCF_013103735.1. NCBI lineage: Eukaryota > Metazoa > Chordata > Actinopteri > Perciformes > Percidae > Etheostoma > Etheostoma cragini. The sequence goes on along the minus strand of NC_048412.1, from coordinate 22,771,462 downwards.
GATGTCCTGGGTCGAGACAAGTGCAGCTCGGTCAGCCGTGCGATAGATTGAGCCATGCATTTTGGCCTTTGCTGTGGGAATCTCCAGAGCTCTTTCCAGTTTATTCCAGGAAAAAGCCATTTTTTTTCATCACATTTGTAGATAAATCTCTACAAGCGTGAAGCGCTGTGTCAATACAGAATACATATTGCTCTCTCATAGTGTGTAAAATGATGGTCTCAAACCACCAACGGCTTGTTCATGTGTGGAATTATGTGTTCTGTCTGTGCAAAGAAATTTCATTTTGAAGTTTCTAGTTGATTTGATAGTGCTGAATAAATCCAATATAAAAAAGAGAAAACAGATCAGGGGACCCCAGTCCCCCCCCCCCCCAGTGTTGCAGCACTATGTAGAGGAGAAAAGAGGAGGTCAAAACTTCCCCAGTTGAGTTAGGTAACTGTTGCCAGGAATGGGCCGGGCCTCCCGAAGCGATGAGGCAACACAAACTCCAAGTGTGTATAAATACCGAAAGGCTCTGCATACTCAGCTATCAGACAGAGGAAGGACTCTAAAGATCTGACAAGGATCACAAAAAGAACTGAAGAAATCCACTTGCCCAGACAACCACCATCCATCCCAGGAGCTAAAGAAGACATTGAAAATATCGTGGTGCTCTTCGGTGGCCCGACGCCCATGAGAAAGAAAACCTATCATCTCTAACCTTGAAAGGCTTTAATAATTAAACCATTTAAACCCCTTAAAATGAAGGCATTTAGCATTGCAGTTGCAGTGACACTCGTGCTCGCCTTTATTTGCATTCTGGAGAGCTCTGCATTCCCATTCGCAGAGGTAAGAATTTGACTTAAACTTGTTTCATTCGCTTATTAGCTATAAACGTTTTGTCAGGATGCTCAGATGTGGCTCCTAAATGTTCATAATTCACTAACAGGTGCAAGAGCTGGAGGAGGCAGGGAGCAATGACACTCCAGTTGCGGCATATCAAGAAATGTCAATGGAATCGAGGACGGTATGTTCAATTGACTGAATGAATTAAACCAATTACTGAGAGCAAATTAAGATTTAAGTGGATGTGTTTTCCCTATGGAGTGCCCTGGTGCTCTCTCCACACAAGGAGAGGATGAAATGCTCATGTGTCTTGTCTTCTCTCACAGATGCCAGAGCACACCAGGCAGAAGCGCCAGAGCCACCTCTCCTTGTGCCGCTTTTGCGTCAACTGCTGCGGTGCCGTTAAGGGCTGGGTCATATGCTGCAAGTTCTGAAGATTCCTGCAACAACCACTTAATATAATTCTGTTACTGTTTCTTTTTCTTACCACAAGAAATTACCTTTTCTAGACCTCCTTCTTCAATGTAATGCCTGTTCTACACTGTTTTGTATCATTTTTAGAGAGGTATGATTCAAGCTAGAGCACTGAGAAAAAATTGAGCTATTTTTAGTATTTATTTTGTATTTTTTTAGTACTTTCAACCTGTAAGTCCTTTTGTAAGCTCCATGCTATGTAAATTATTTTCTAAAAATAATCCAGCACTGTCCTTCATCTAAATTAAGTCTAACAAGTTAATATTTTGTGTTGAATAAATAATGACCCTTTGAAGCAACTGCAAACATGTTATTTTTTTTGGAGGAAATTACTTAACAGCAGTAGGTCTTTACTGAACCATATCATAATCCTTGGGGCGTATGCTAAATAGTATTTCTGTTGTCCAGTGTGTGTCGTGAATCATGGGAAGAAATTAAGCGATGAAAGGCAATTTAACCTTTAATAGTTGTAAAATACTCAAGATATTGTTGGATTTGGTCTCACTGTAACTTGCACTCAGTGATGTTAATGCAGCATCTAAACACTACTAGCTTTAGATCTCCAGATGCCAGATAGTATTACCACATTTGAAATTTAAATCACTTGGAATAGTTTTTACAATAGATGTCTCCTTAATTCTCGTCCACTCCCTGAATTTAATATTTCTGGCCTTCTTGCATCTTTGCATTGTGTTGTGAGTGTGTTCCCATCAGAAGACCTTCTGTTGTAGTGCCCAGGAAGTGATATATTTGTTTCCTGCAGGTCATATGGAGAGCAGTAAATAGAAGTGTCAGCAGTTTCACAGCCTAGGCAGGTTGGGTTAGCTTCTCTGCATTGCAAATCCTCATCATGACATAGCATATTATCTACACAAAAAGCAGCGCAACTAGATAGTGTGCCCTCAGCTAGTTATTGCAGCTACTATTGGAAAATAAATCTGTTAATTTAAAGATGTATTCCGCACCATTCCACCTCAATGAGCCTAATTTCAACAGTACTACTGAACCATGGCATATCAAATAAATCAAATCAATAAAAGCCAGAGAAAAGAGATACGATTGCATTGTGAGAATTTCAGTGGTGTTTTCAAACACACAAAAACAGGCAGCAAAGATTGACTTACCTCTCTGGATTATCAATGGAAAATGTATATAATTCATGGACTCATTTTTAACAGAAAGAGCGGTGACTAGCATGTAACTTTCCTTTACAAAATGTGATCATCTGTGAATCAGTGTTTTCTTATTCTAGCAGATTATTACAGGCTGTGTCTGTCACTTCTTGTGGGTTGTACTCCTGCTATTGATTTTTGTTAACTGACTGCTGAAAGCAAAAGTCATTTTAGGATGTCATACTGGTGTGTCAAAATACATAAAGTATTAGTGGTGTTGGGAATTTAACATATCAAACAAATACTCTTGTTGTCATAATGTCACTCCTTGCATGTTTGACAGAGAACATGTGTGTGTGTGTGTGTGTGTGTGTGTGTGTGCGTACGCTGTTATCCCAAATTAGTTGACTTTACTAGAAATTTGCATGAAAACCTGTTGACTTAAATCCTCTGTTTTGTTAATCCTCCTTGGCTACTTGCAACTGCGTTGAGGAGGAGTGTGTGTGTGTGTGTGTGGGGGGGGGGGGGCGTGATCATAAAAGGCTTGTATCATTTCAAAGGCACGACAGTTTTGATGTCAATGATTATCTCCCTGTTTATCACTTCTTCAGATTTCATTTTATTAGAAGATTCACTCAGTAGACACAGTGGCTGACCTCTGTATCTGTATATACGTGACTAAACGCTTACTCACTTCCCACAAGCCATCAGTCTCCACCCTGGTCTCGGTCTTGACACACAACAATTAATTTGGATGAACATGAACTTTAAATGAACCATACAAAACTAAAACCCAACTAACATAAATACACACCCAAAACATTAACACAACATTATTAAAACACACTTTAACAGAAACCGTTCAGAACATTTATTTCTTTCCCCCATGAGCCTTTGCATCGCTTCAGCAAAGAACAGTTCAAATGACCCCACCCCTCCCATACAGAAACTTAACATCCTTAGTTATCCCTTCTTAATATGATTTGAGCATAAAGGTCCAATGTGTAATTTATTTACTGTAACAAAACCAAAAATGACCCCAATGCGTCATTAGACGCATTGTACTAATAAACAAGCTAAGTTGAAATACCATCTTTTCTGACAACAATGCTAATGCCAGTATTTTCTCCTTTTAAAATTTCCATTCCGTGACAGAATTTCTGCTTGTGTTTTGTCCTGTTTGTTAACAATCAACTACCCAGTTTGACAGCCAGGCCGTGTTGCCAGATATACCTATAAAAAATGTAAACCCAGTGCGCTACATCTGTAATGTTAGTACAACCATGAAAGCAGCAAAGAAACTGACAGGATAAATGGAGATAAATTCTAGCTAACCTAAAAAAACAAATATGTTTTAACAGTTGCGTGACCAGAGATGTAACAAACCCCGGGTAAATATTTGAGATGTATTTGAAAGATGGAGAGAGCTAAAAGCCAGATAGGACACGAGGGGTCTAGAAGGGGTGGGCATTTTTTGTCCTTTCAACATTTGCGTAATCACATGTAATTATACACAGCAGCTAGAGTACCTGAGTGGGTTTCATCCAAAAACAATTGAAACACAGCCAGTGAAGTGATCCCGACTGTGTTTTTTCTGTTTCTTCGGCATCTGACAGTGGAGTGTGCAGGGTGGACCAATAGAAACGCTGATGCACTGTGTTTGTAAATCTGTTGGAGAAGCTTTCTAACTTGTGCCATCACCCTGTTTAGTGCAAAAAATCCCACTGCCAGACATCCCACTCACAGGCCGTTAAAAGTCTTTTTAGTTAACCATAACAGAGTAAATATTGCTTCCGGCTGAGCGATAACTTGTCATGTCATAATAGCAAACAGGGGACTGTTGTGAGAAGGTACAGTAAAAAGGTAGAGATGTTTTCTATTTCTATTTTTATTTCTAACTTTATCCTTTTTCTTTTCTCTTTTTTTAATACGTTTTTATTCCCCTGCCTCCTGGTAGGCCTTCATTTTAACACAGTGTGACGGCTTAATGACATCCAGTAAAGTTGAGTCTTTATTTACAGGCTGTATTTATTTTATTTTTACCATGAAACATGGTAAAACATGATAAAAAGTCATTTTTTAAGAAGATTAGTTCTTTAAGTATGTAGCCTGTTAATTTAGACCCCATGAAGTCTGAAAATCTGTCTGGGGCTGCAATCCTTTCACACAACAAAGGAGTGTGAAAAACTATTAAAGTCAGTGAGTAGTTAAAATCCCTCCTCTGGCCTGCAGAGGCATTGCTGATTTGGACCTTGAACACTAACAGACCTGCAAGGACCCCTCTTGGCTGGAATTAAAGTAAATGCACCAGAGATTAAGCCTGATTCAGTGCAGCAGTGGGCCCCCAAATTTTATCAATACTGGACAACTGGTCTGCTCAACTGTGTTTGCCACCATTACAACTGTCATACACTCAAATGTAAGATTGCAACTGACATCCTTCAACATGCATCATTATCTAAGAGCAGCCATCAGTAAGTGTGACTGTCACTATTTTCCCATAAGGGATTGCTGTAACGTAGAAATTACACTTTTTAATTTTGGCCTCATCACCTGTTTATGAGCATCCATATGAATTGGAACAGTTAAATGCCTGACCCACCCCGCCACCTTTTAAAAAAAACTGTAGCTGTTAAATAGTCATCGTTGTGGTGTGGTTTAATAAATGTGAAAAAAAAAAGCTTTTGTGAATCTCTATCACATTGGATTGTTCTAATGTGAAAATATTGCAAATTGTTATATCAAATAAGAAGAAAAAAAGATTTTAAAAAATCCATTAAATGTCTGGTGAAAGGGAAAAAATACACTCAAAAGGGTTAAATGTTTTATTTTAGAGTTACTCAAACCTGGCACTGTTCACTATACACTGACACACTTTTTAATCCAGAATTCTTTCCTCAAGAGTTATTTCAACCTAGACCTTAGGTAATTTTAGAAATCACAGGGCTGCCAATTGTAGAATAGAATTGGAGTGAAAGCCCAGTCCAAGCCCCAGTGCATCCAATAAACTAATTTGGGAAAAAGCCGAGACCTGTGCTTTAAAACGCCAAAGATAGCCAAATGCTAGAGAAGGTAAAGAAAAAGAGTCATCAAAAAAAAAAAAAAATCAACATCGTTGAGGGCAAAAACAACTTCAATAAGAATTTTAATGACACAAAAGGAACGAACGCCATGGGCATAACAAGCACAATGATCCCTGTGTTGTCTCATCCTTGCTTAGCAGTTCCACTTCAGGCAAGTTTGTTTATTTGATTTCATTCAAATTAAAGTTACCTCATCGGGTGTGAGAGTGCGTGTGTGGAATTTAACGTGTAGGAGTGGTGAAGAAACCCCTTAAGGTACAAAGAACAGTTAAATGGTTCAGGAACACTTTTAGTACAATCAGGCTTACAGCCAGCAACAAGAATTAAATAACAACACTGGAACAACCTCCACAGAAATGATCTGTATAGAACACTCCATCCCTATATAAACTGGGTAGTTAATGAGCAAATGAGAAACAGCCGTGCAGGCAGGTGGCCAATCACAAGGTGGTCAGATTGTACTCACTGAGGGTGACTGGTGGACAGGTAGTGCATGACAGGAAAAAAAATCAACACACATGGTGGGGGGGTCCCAGTTCGGTCAAAAATGAGATGACATTTCTAACGATTTTCATTTGTTTTAATTTTCTCTATTATGAAAGCATCTAAAGAGACACATGTTGTCCCCTGTGGGTTTATCAGATTGTGTTGTTAAATAATTGGTTTAGTCTGGGAGAAGATTCATTATAATTATGCAGATTGAAACCACCTGAGTGGTGTGTCGGGTGTATGCAGTGTGTATTATCAGCTCTGCTCTGTGTTATGTTGCTGACAAGCCCTAACAATAGGATCTATTCACAGCAGAAACGTGTATTTAGTAACATTCATGGTGGCTGCATTCCACTCAGGGGAGGTCCTTGTATTGTACATCCGGACTCACAGTCACACTGTCATGGCTTACAGGGACACTTATTGGAACTGAGCCAAAGTTAAAGACTTGTGTTTCATCTGAGCTTGTCTGTCATGCTATGACAATGTCAAAAATCATACTATCGTTAATTTTATTATTTACACACTGTGCATTTTTTTTTGCTCTTTATTTAATACATTTATTGGTCACAAATAGTGCCTTGTGTGGTTCTTCTTTCCTGATGTCTATTTTCAGTCAGAGTTGTTGATTTGGCATTACCACTCTATCGCATTGTGCATGAGTCAGTTGTTTCATGGTGCATTCAGGTAGTCTTCACCACTGTGTAAAGTTAAGAAATGTAATGAGATTATGTTATATTTACTAGCTACTGGCCTCCAGTTGCTGGTAAATACATCACATCTCATCGACCGATGAAAAAGCCTGCAGTGATTGAAACCAGCCATTACTCTTTTTTTCTTATTTGCAGCCGTGATATGTTGTTGCATTACAGATAAACCAAAATAATATTGCTGTTATGCTGCAAACAGCACCAGAGAAAGATGTCTTTATAAGTTTACAGACTTTTTTAGCCTCTGTGAAGCTAGACCATGTCATTAAGGAAGGAAGCACACCGCTAAACAGCTCTTTAAATTGAATGCAGCAATAAAGTCAAGACTGATGAAAGGAAATTGGGAGATGGAGCAGTTGTGACCATGACAGGGACATTATTTGATGTACTGGTGAGTGATTTATTGGCAGTGACACAACTCGTGTGCTATAGTTTTAAAACATACATGATTTAGGGTTTTTGTTATCAAAAAGTGAATCATTCCAAAGAAAGCTGTGTGTTTACACTGCTCACTGGCAAATGTATCTAAAGAATCTTTGTGGAAACACTTTGATGTAGGAAAAGCTCAATACTTTGACGGCAAAACCTCCAGGAAACACACAATCTCTCTCTCTCTCTGTCGATATCACACATAGCAGTACCATTTCAGTGAGATCACTGTGCAGCCAGTGGGTACCAAAATCACATTTGTAATCTTTTAATCTTTCTTCTAGTCATTTTTGTTTTGTTTTAGCTGAATGTGATACCGGCTGTGCAATACAGCTTTAACTAACGGCCCATCATCTGATTCAAACAACCTTTAACTCAAACCATTTTCTAGGATTATATTCAGCTGAATTTTACACTTGTGATATTGCGGGCAGTATCATGAAGGTTGCTATTTGTCATAATTATGGATCTGTGCAGCGCTGCCTTCGGCTAGAGCCACACGCCATAGTGTGTGTGTGTGTGTGTGTGTGTGTGTGTGTGTGTACGTTAGAGGAATGCCGGGATAACCTAAGCGCTCTCGAGACCTGGTGTGTTTTTAAATGACAGCGATGGGAATAGACACAGTTGCTCTCTTCCCGTCTTCCATTGATCTTGCTCAAATGCTGAGGGGAGAGCATGTTAATCGACTCCATAGTTGCTGAGAAACAATTTCCCCCATTCCCAAGCTTTTGGAGAACATTTAGAGGCCTGATACTATTGACCAGCGGCCATCATTGAGATTCCACCACCTCTACCTCTTCTTCCTGCTGCCCATATCACTTCTCTTCACAACCTGTGCAATGCATCACTCCTTGCCATTTGCATTTAGATCACCCCTTTTTTTCGTGAATTGGACATTGGGTGCCAGGAACCGAGTCGATACTGTGGTGGGCTAGTAAGGAGAATGGATGGAGGTGGTAATGAAGGCGAACCACCAACACAAACACGCCGCCCGGTCGTTCCTGTGCCCGGCGCCGTGCATCACCTGGAGCCGTTAGTTTTAATTAGAGGAGGGGAGTGATAGGAGCTCCTCTCCCCGCCCTTCTACCCACCCCCTGTGGTGGAGAGCAGCTGAACACTGATGCAACCTCCTACAGCTGTGCATTTTTTTATTTTCTACTCATATTGGTATTTAATTGATGTAACAAATTAATGGCTCATTCTACGTCAACATACTCTGACACCAGATCAAAAGAAATTGTTTGTTCAGATATAATCAGATCAATGTGTTGTTGAGCTTACTTCAATTGGTTAATTAAAAACATTTTTTTTTCCTCCATTCTGGTGCCAATTGCTGTGATACAATAGTAGTAATTTGAATATAAAGCACTTTGTGAGGTCTTTGTAGAAATCTGTGTTGGAAGTAAGAGAGAAAAATGTCAGTTGAGAGCAAGTGACATGTGTTCTATCAAGTGGGCAGCTCTCCATGGACATTTCATGGGATTACCCTGACAGTTGCAGAAAGTTAAGCAGTAGATTCCAGCATAAACACTGCCTCCCCTCTCTAACCCTGTTCTCAACACAAAAGACCTCTAGTCACCGACACTGCCCTGACACTCCACCCACACACTCCAGAGACGCCATGTTAGCTGAAAAAGCAAGTGCACTGTCCTCTAAATTCAGGCAAAAGCATGAGATTAGCCAGTAGGCACTGATCATGTCTTGTGATATTTCATAAAACAGTAATGCAAATCTCCAGTTTGTCTAATATTACAGTCCCTATGATGGCTCCTCCAAGCTTTTATCTATTTAATTCTTATTCAAAGCTGCATTTGGAGGATTTTGTTCCTGATAGAATCGCATTCTCCCCAGCCCCCCCTTTCCTTCTCTCCACTGAAGCATATTCCATGATTTACATTGCCTATCAAATCTTCCGGTCCCTTACTGTCAAATACTCAACACAGGCTTCCAGCATATTGGAATAGCGTTGGCTCTTCCTCATCTTCCAAATACATCTACGCCAAACCGAGGTGGAGCTTCTGCAGAGGTTGTGAGGGACTTTTTCCTGAAAAATAGGTCCCAGTGTTTTAGAAACCTGTAACACTCTGACAGTCCCATTGGTATGTAAAGTCCTATCTTGGTTCAGATATGTGGAACCTTTTTAATTTTCTAAGGCTTTCTGACTCCCAACCAAACTGTCAAAATGTATACAGTGTGGATGGGCAGTGCAAAACTACTGTATGCCCCCACTTCCGGCCTACATTTGGACATGAGGCAACTTGTGAGGTCAAAATGTTGCACCTGAGGTGAAGCATTGCTGTTTGGCCGGTTTCTGACAGATTGTGACAGCAAAGCAGAATATGCCCCTTGGCAATCGTCTTTCTTGGATTGTGACCATGTACACACTGTATACACACATATACACTAAGCAACACCAAAACCCTTTGCATGTCTCCGTGCTTTCCAAAACCTGTAGAAAGTACTGTCCCCTCACAAGCAATATTGCACATATCCAAGTGTTGGAATCTGCATTAATCACGTCAGTGTTACTCAGACTTGTATTACCCTTGGGAGGGCTGTGTGTTTGAGTGCAGCACAGTACCCCCTGGTCCACGCTGATTATATCAAACAATATGCAGCATGACTGGAATACATAAGGAGACTGAGCGCATCTCCCCCCACGGCTGAACTGTGCAAGGAGTCACTTTATCTCAGGGCTCAGTTTAATAAGCCAGACTTTGGAGGAGCCACCCTGGGGTGGATAGATAGGGCTTGTCATTGTTTTACCGGCTCATACTCCACTATGGAGCTATATAGGCTCCCCTGTGTGCCCCTAGTCAATGTAACGGTGCTACAAAATCATACAGCATGGATTTGTCATTCCAGCTTTCACACACGTTCCATCACTTACCGGCCAATGAGCGCTGAGATGCCAAAGTGGTCGTTTAGTGTCGCTGCTTAAATGCTTTAGATCAGTGTAAAAGATTTCTTTTTGAAAGACAAGATAATGAGGTTCTCTGCACTACTAAGAGAAGCTTTGTGAATTGGAGCATGTTAATCCTCTATTGTAATGGCCTATAGAATCATACGTGTAGCAAAGAAACTGTGTAAAACTGTGAAAGCGTGTCCTAAGTTGAGCAGTCAAATCAGTGCTGGATTTATTCAACAACTAATACATGGAATATACATTGCTTTCTTATCATGCATCAGTGCATTTTAATGTAATATTATCATGCTTTAGATGATTTACTTCACATGTTCTCGCTCTCTACACGTCTTTCTCTTTCTCTGTCTCTCCCTCAGCTTTCGTTCACATCCATCACCATGAATGGCCGGTGGCCTGAAACAAGCCTGCCCTCATATAATGGATGATTCCGATTAGTCGCCTCTTTGTATATGCCCGACAGAGGCATGGCGAGTTAAGTGCTGTGATGCTGGTGATTTGTAAGGTCACGTGTTCTGGTACAGTGGGGACGGATATTAGCAGGCCCTTTGGAGTCCCAGGAGAGCTATGTTTCCTGCTTACGCCATCACATCTGTAGGCAAATGTGTGCGCGTGTCTACTGCTTGCCACGGCTCTTGCACAAATAACTTCCTCCCAGACTTAAAAATGAGCTTCGAGTTGCACCATCCATCGATCGGGCGTTCCTCCTCCCTCTCCCCTCCCCCACTGTTGGCAAGGTTCTCACTCAAGGCACTCCTTATTCTCCAGCGTGCTTCTTGTTACATAAACTGCCCTATGTTATTTTCTTTTGGTGAAAATGCAATTTCAATTTCAGTTGAATTCAGATAGCGCCAAGAAAGCCTGGATGAGTATTAAAGAAAGAAAAACAAAACATGATGGGGAGTTTCTCTCAAAAGCAGCTAAAGCGGGAAAAAGGAAATCTTTTTACCTGAAAATAGGTCAGTACACAACAAGAAGATATATTTTAGTAAATAGTACATATTCTGATTTGCAGCCAGCTGAATATCTGTGTAACTCATCTTTTATGGTGCAGACTCTTCAAGGATCCTCCCGACTAAAGCATTATGGGAGTGGAGTAAAGTGCATTGAAGCTACTGCTGGAGGAAAATCATCCTTAATTAAGAATACCCTTGTGCTGTGATATGCATACGCCTCCCAAATTCCTTACATCCTTTTATGTAATTCATTATGTAATTCCCTAAGAGAAGGCCTTAGAGGGAGTTTCTAAGCACTTATTGAATTCAACACATTAATGATAACAACATGGAATTATTTGTTTATCATGTCACCTTAGAGGGATTTCAAGAGGGTGTTCCTGTTTGTTCCTTGAGCAGCTACTGTAGCTTAATCCAAGCTCTGTAGTATGCATTATGGTGCGTGAAAGTGTGTGTTTGAGTGTGTGAGTGTGTGAGCTGACTCAGAACTCAGAAGAAAATGTAATGACAATTACAATCATCAATAAACTTGTTAGAACAGCTGTCTTGTCATCCCCGTACCTGCGGGAGGGTTCTCATCAAAAATCGATCACTCAAACTCCACACAGGGGGCAAAGGCCTCCAACGGGATCCTCTTTTCTCCTCTGGTTAGAAATCTAGTGATGTTGTTATTTATTATACACACACACACACACACACACCATCTCCCTGTACTGCTGATTCAGCTCTTCACTGGCACTTATAGAGCATAAATCAGCAAACCTGGGCTTCTTTCCCCAAACATCCATCCATCCCTGCTCCTGGCCCTCTGAGGGGGTGCCGGATCTCTGTGACAACCAAACGCTCCACCCACACCTAGGCTTTTCCAAGGTGAATGCATTCCCGGAGCCAAACGTCCACCGCATGGCACAGCTGGGAGGGTCTCCTTGGTCCTTAAATGTGACTTTCCCTCGAAAAACATTGCGTCTGTGTTCGCCACTGCATGACGAGCTAAATGGAGAGGAAAACAGTTTTGGGAAGGCGAGCAGAGATGCAACCAGCTGTTCCCCTAGTCAGAAGAATTGTGCCATTCCTGGCTCGAGTCTGCCTTGTTAATCCACTGCCATCACACCTATCCTCCAAGTGCCCATCCACCATAGCTCACTTCACATGCTGGATGACTCCTGTTTCAGCCAATCAGGGGCATGGGCTGGACTAGTCCCCCCCCCCTCCCCCCCGGAATCTGATTGGCCCCTCCCATTTATTGTTCTAAAGTCCATCAAACAACCGGAAAGAGACACAAAACAATCACAAAGAGAAGACATTAAACAACCACAAAGAGATACAATATGACCACAAAAGGAACACTTTGTGTGACTCCTTCAGTCTTTTAGATGATGACGTAGATGTTTTGCTTTCATGTAAATGGGGTGGCTCCTACCACTCTGTGTCCAGGGGGACATTGCCCTATATTTAGTGTCACAAATATGAATGTGGACCGTATTTATATATCGCTTTTCTGGTCTTGACAACTACTCAAAGCGCTTTTAAAACAGGCACCATTCACCATTTACACAGATTCATACACTGTGGTGCCTGCTCATCAGATAAACATTCACACACATTTACACTCCAAGGGTGCAGCATTGGGACCAATTCTGTATTCAGTTTCTTTCCAAGGGGTACTTTGATTTTGGACTGCAGGGCCAGGGATCCAACCACCAACTTTCCGATTAGTCACGGTGGTAGGATTTTACAGGCGTTAATTTGTCACGCAGAATAAACAATATATCTATTCATCATGTAAAGTTTATTATTGGTCATCTTCTTCAAAACTGTGCCCCAGTCTGCCACACCCCTCCAATCCAAAGGTTTCTGAACCCGCGCCCCCCAATCACTGGCTTTACTAAAGTTGTAAAAGGCCCAAACTGGAACACTGACTAACTCTATCAAGTACAACTGCCACGCTCACAGAGCCTTTTCATTTACTCACGTTGTCTAGAAAGAGATTGTGGCAGGATAAGGTCCCTGAGGGGAACTTGTATAAAAAAAAAAACACCTCCTGCTCTTCCTGTTTTATGCTCTCCATTATTCTACCGGGGCTGATAAAGTATCGACGTCTTGGCTTGTAAACCATTATGACCTTTAGCTGTTTTTCTGTAGACTATCGTGGCAGACCAAAACAAAGCCACTGATAATTTACCGGTGACTATTTACTCCTGGTGGATACCACCACAGAATAACTGAATACAAAGTAGTAACACACATAATTGTGTTCATTAACAGTTACAGTTACTGAGAAAACTTTCAGTGCAGGTTTTCTTGGCATTTTTAAAAGAAATTAGAGTTGTCAGCCAGCATTAGACAGGAGTAAATGGATTCCAAACCATCCAACTAGTTCTTTTTGAAATGAGATTCATCAATGAATCATAAAGAACAGTATTATGACTCTGCAGCTCTTTATTCTGTCGCATCCTGGGTGCTTGGGGTATTTTTATAGAGCACTTCATTTTTCAAATGCAATATCTCTTTCTTCTCTGCCTTCTGAGCATCCCTTAAAACATAAATCCACTCCAGACTAGCGTGCTCCGCAGTCCGCAACCATTCCGCCGTCTCACAGATTATGGCAGAGTGATCCAAACAACTTGGCAACACTCTCCCTGACACTGCACTGATTTGCAAACTGATTACCATGTAAAAAGAAAAAAAACAGCAGTGGATCTGAAGAGGTGTCAGTTTTTTACTATAAAGAAGCAAATAACACATAGGGGGAGTGGGTGAGAAAGGGAGGAGGATGAGGAAGAAAATATACGGCTACAATCGAGCTGATTGTGATGGGAAGAAAATGGGGAGTGACAAAAGAAGATGGGGTTAGCTGCTTTTAGAAAAAAAAAGTAGGAGGGATAGGAGGAGGAGAGAGCTTATTCTCCCTGTGCTTTTAAAAAAAACTACGGAGCTAAGACGTTAACAGATTTTCAAATGTGAGTGAAGAAAGAAGATCCCATAAACAAGGCACACGTATAGGTACACTGCAGTGGGACAAGGTCAGAGGCGTAAAGGCATCAACAACAGAGGAGCAACACTGACAAAAAATAAATGTCATGGAAAAGACTATGATCCCATGTTGCTGTCTCACTGTGTGTGCGTGTGTGTGTGTGTGCTCAGCCATAAGCCTGCAGCCAGCCTCTCGATATGGGGCTGGGCCTCAGTCCAGAGAGCTCAGGTAATTTGACAGATCGTGCCACTCAGGCCCGTGATGCTTGCAGCTCTCCGATGCTAGGGATTGTTTCCCCAAGCTTGTTTGGCCAGGCTGGCATGCCGACATAAGATAAATTGTGGCTCCTTTTCCCGGCCTGTCTGTCTCTGATCCATCCTCGCTGCTCCAAGGTCAGCCAGCCACAGAGTTCTGGAGAATGGGAACGCAGGCTCGGGAGGGCTGGCTGGCTGGCCGGAGGAGAGGTGCACGGGGCACAGGCAGAGGTGAGAGGAAGGTATATGTGTGTGTGTGTGTGTGTGTTTGTGTGTGCGTGTGTGAGAGAGGGAGAAGACAGATGTCAAGGAGTCTACAAGCAAAGTACATGACTGGGGTCTAAGCAGGTGTGTGTGTGCCCTATGTGTGTCCTGTGTGTTTTCAATGTGTGTGTTTGTGTTTGTGTGCCAAGGTATAAAAGAAGTACGAAATACACCAAACATCTTCAGTATGCTGACAAGTCGGAGCCTGCCAGCGTGCAGCTTGCTTTCCTTTCCACATTCACATGGAAAGAAACCAGGGCCAACTTCCAGTTTTTACCCAAATCTCCTGTGTGACTAGAAATCCTTATCAACCTTGATGGATAACTCTAAAGAAGAATTCTACCACACACTGTATTTGTCCTGTCTGTGTACATATCTATTTTTTGGCTTCTATCACCCTGAGAACAAATTAGAAAAAACATTTTTTAACTCAGCATTAAAGAAAGTTACATGCCAAATTATGTTTTTTCGCTATTAATTGGTTTTGCCAAACACATTTTGAGAGCAATGTTATTGCTTTCTGAATCATGTTCAGTGGCAAAGTTTTAAAACTATAAATGTAATTGGTAGTCTCAGGACAAGAACACATGTTTCCCATATGTACGATTGGTTCATGAGAACAGCGTGACCAGCAGATCTCGGACTGCACCAGTCTGTCTACGTTCAAGAAGTAACCGGTTAAAGAAGAGAAGGTCTGGCAATATGGGACTACACCCCTGCTAACAAGGTTTCGGTTTTTGTTCAGTTTCAAAGAGCAAGAGCTCCCTTCTAGGTACAAAAGTGGAATATATAGCATTTCTCCCACCAACAGCAGCTTAAATTAACCAGAATGCATTGCAACGTTTTTTGTATAGAGGCCATTTTTGATGTGTGGCGGCGTCTTTGTTTTCCTCTGATACCTGACATCAAACCTTTCGTTCTAGATTGTGCTAAACTTGCTTTCGGCTACAGCTGTTACTCTCTACACCCACATGTTTAGACAACCCGTTTAGATGTGTGTTTGTGTGTGTGTGTGTGTGTGTGTGTGTATGTGTGTGTGTGTGTGTGTGTGTGTGTGTGGTACATGTGTCTGCATTTGTGAGGCCTTTGAGTGGTGTATTTGAATGTCAGTGTGCGTTTGCGAGCCTCATGAGTGTACATATCACTAGATCATGTCTTTGTGTATGTGGCTAAGTAAGTATAGCTCAGAAAAAAAAAACAATTTTGTGCCCCACAAGGGTACCAAAAAACTACATCTTTTTTTCCCAAAATGTGTCAGCTAAGCTTCAGACTGACAGCTTGGCCTGCAAATCAAGTGGCTTTTTTTGCTGAATGATGTAGTTTAAATAAAAATTGCAATACATGTGGACACAGCTCTTTCTAAATTACATAATTTATTTGTTTAGCATGCAACTGCTTATATAAGCTGCTTTAATTAAAATGTGATTGTGTCTGTCATGATACTTGATTTGTGTTGTAAAGAAGTTTGAACAGCAGGGGATTTTGTTCTCTTGTATAGGGAGCTGTATGGAACATCTTTTGGAAAATGAAGCCTCTATTAACATGAAGATTGCAGCAACGAATAATGAGATTTTGATGTTTTTTTCAAATGTGCTGCCCAACATGAGGCATGTACATTCATCAGCTAATCTCATCAGCCTTCTCTTCACTCCTGACCCAGTCACACTTCCTCTTAAGTAACTTCTTCTGCCTCTCCACTCCACCTTGCCACCCTCCCTCGCCATCCCCTCACCCCCTTGTTCAATCTCTGCACTGTCAGTTCGTGGCTCTCGTTTCTCCTTCAGTCATTGATCACGGTGGCAATAGCACAGTGTTTGCTGGTCTGGAAATGTGTGTCTCGGCGTGGAGGGAAAGGAGATCAAACACTTTAATTACTGAAGGCTTGTAGGTAGTGCCAGCTACAGGCAGCAGTCATGTAGCAAGGACAGGTAGAGGAGAAACGCACCGGCAAACACGGATGCATCAGAGCGAAAACCTCCTTAATCCAGATGCACTTACTCTCACATACACATCGTGCAACATCATAAATACCTTGCCGTTCTCACGCTCATACATTCTGCTGACAGGGATGGGCGCCGAATGTGTATGCCGGGGTAGAAAAACATTCAACTCTGCTGCACATATTTACAAGAGAGGAAATCAATCACTCATGTGTGCAAAAAAAACAAAAAAAACATCAGCGTACATAAACAGTCAAACCCGGCTTGTGCATACTGGACATGAACACATCTTCATAAATCCTGTTTCCAATTCTTATCAAACTAACCAATATTTCTCCAAAAATGCAACATCCTGTTTGACCACAAAACCTGTTGTCATTCAATATTAGTTGCCCCACTGATTCATTTGTAGGACCTGCACTCATCCTGCAGAGAATTACATGGATAGGAGGAAAAGGCTGACATAGACTAGCCACGTGATTGATGCCCTGTCTCACTCCCTCTGCTGATTCAGAGGTCCAGGTGCTATGGGAACCAACTCTCTACTTCACCGTTTTTTATTCCAACCAGGTAGGGCATTCATGTCACTCAGGACCCAGTCATGACTGCACACAGTGTCTACCAGCTGATCAGATATGTGAGAGATGCTTGGACATGTCGAAATTACAGTGTTTATAAGACGTAGGGTCGAAGGGTGCTGCCAGGTCAAGAGAAAGGGTTACTCAATTCAATTTTGAGTACAGTGTCAAATCACAACAAAAGTTATTTCAGGACACAGATAAAGTGAGAAATGATCACCATTTACCAGCTGGTGAAAACATGCAGGTGGTTTCACTCCCCGGACAAAAAAACAATGATAATATGTCAACCCATTTTCAACCCTGGATAGAGTGGGTCTAGACCACATTCTATAATTGACAGGGACCAAGCAATTCCAGGACAGGTTGGGGGAGAGAGATAGAGAGAACTTGTGAATGTAGGAAGTTGAGAGTGAGAGTGGAAAATGAGAGATTGTCAAAGTATAACAGATAGAATCAATGAGCAGGTAAATCATAAAAAGTCAATTTCTTTTACATAAACACAAAGAGAGCGAGATAAAGTATAAGTATTCTAATTACGCCGGCTATACAAAGCCTTCTGCTGGTGGGACTCTAATAATTGTTCAGGTCGCTTTGTTTGTGCGTTTCTAGCTTAATGACTAGATAATCTCAATGCTGAATTTTAGTTTAGCCTGAGCGATGAAGTGTTTTCATTTTTCCCTGGGAAAAAAGATTGGAGCAAGTTGCCAAATGTAATCAAGGAGACCGATTCCATCTTATTGTTTGCGAGCATAATTTATATTTTCATTGAGATCCTTCACATAGAAAGCTGTCCTGCAAGGCCACAAGGAAATAGAAGAGATAATTAGAGCGATATGTACAATTATACAGGTGAAAGGATGATTGCATTCATCCAGTATTTCATCGTTTCTTACCTGCCCAGTATTATTCTTATCTGCTCAAATGAACTGTTACTACCAGTCCCTCAGGGACTGCCATTAACATATAAGCTTTATGGTTGTTTGGTCTGACGTGCGGCTTTTTTTTCTTTTAAGAGGTGAGGTCTTTGATAAGGTGGATCAATTTTTCAGAAGTGTTATTTACAAGGACCTTTACCTCACCGGGCGAGCACAGGTAGAGGCTTGGACCTAACCCAGCGCATGTTGAAACAGATGAAGATACAGGCAACAGCAATAAAGGGTAGAGAATAAATATGTATATCCTGTAATGTTTCTGCATGACATATTCTACATTATATTGGAATGTGGTGCTACACCTCAACCATGAGAAATGTGTTGGCAATGAATTGCACACTACACGAATAAAGTACATTGGGGATTTGGAAACGAGGAGCAAGGGTAAAAACAGATTGGGGGTTTGTGCAGTAAAAAAAGGGAGGCGGCAATGATAGATGAGAGAGAGTGTAGAACAGAAGGAACAAGAAAGAAAGAAGAAAAGAACTAATACGAAAGGAGGAGCGGAGGGAGGAGAGACAAACAAAGCACAGACAGACAGAAATTGACATCACAGGTACGGCAAATGGGACAGCGTATATCATGCAGATCGAGATAGTGTACACAGGGAGAGATGGCAAAAGAATGAAAGAGAGATTTAGGACCGATGGAGTGAAGGGCATGAAATGAATAGAGCCAGGGGGCCCACTGGAGTGTGTCGTGGGGATATGTGCGATTGGGTCAGGGAGAGGAGTTGGCTGGGAGCAGGGATGGTTGAAGGAAGGGTCTATAGAACAAGCTAAAGGGAAGGAGAAGAGACACACAAGGTCCATCAACTCAGCGATAGTAACTAACCAGGATCACCCAGGGAGGCCTGCAGTTTGGATATGCACTGATGGGAGAGAGGAAGGAGAATGTGTTAAACTGCAAAATCCTCTTTCATCCTCAAAAACTTTCATTGTGTCCACATGACACAAGCCTTACGTGATTGTGCACACGCCCCCCACCCCTCCTCCACGCAGTTGATAGTAGCCAAGGAGGACACGGAGGATTAAGAAAACATGATGGAGTCTTCAGAAAAGGTTATTGTCTTATCTAAAGCTTCTGTGTGGTAAAGTCACCGGACGACAAGATCTTCTGAACACAGCCGTACTGAGAAACACAGAGAGAGTTGTGTGGAGCTGGTAGTCTTAATTACCTTTGTAGCAACTCATTTGGCAATGGCTTGAATGTAACAGACGTTTATTAATATCAAAAAGTTATGCACTAAAGCTGTACGTTTTTCAGATAAATTAAAGTATTTTTTGTATATTTATATTTAGTATATTTAAAGTATTACATTTTCCTTTATGGTTCAAATTCTCCAACTTCTCAAGCTAAATAAACCATTCAAAACCAATTGGGTCAGCTGAAAAGGTTCTGATCAGACATCACTATTGACATTATTTGTCTATGTCTTCCACAATTGTTACACATCAGTGTAAAATAAACCTGTTCTACAATGTGACAATGGTTAAGGTTTGGTTAAGTTTGATCAGGCTCAGGGGAAAATCATGGTTTGGGTTACACAAAAGAAGTACTTTGTTATGGTTAGGGAAACCTTGTGGCTTACTTCCTTAATGGTTACAATGATTAACACATTGTTAAGGTTTGGAGACAGTCCTCATTATTGTTGAAACACATGTTGTTTAGAGGTTTTGGAGGTACATCATTTCTCAGGACAGAGAGAAAATACTACATGTAAACGCAACTTTAACTGCATCAGAAAACATTGCATTGAAGAACAATCAATTTGGGGTGGATTGCACGGTCAAATAATTTTTGCTTATGAGGTGTGACTTTTCTTTGGATTATGATTGCTCCTTTGAATCTAACAGTGTGGCCAGTGCTGATGTCTTTCTGCAACTGCAATTTTCTGTTAATTAAGTCAGACCTGCATGGGCGGCTGTTTTATTTGTCTGTTCTCACATTTATTCCAATTAGCTAACTATTAGACCAGGAAAATCCTTCACCCAACAGCAGCAGCTACAACAATGAATCCAAAAGCATTTATGAGCTGGTTATAGTCACTAATATGTAAAACAAATTGGGTGTAAAGTGTAGGTCAGTACAAATTTATGTAGATAAAATGGATTGTTGTTGAATATTGTTTTAAGCCTTGGATTGATTGATTCCTAGAATTTACAGTTTCCAGTACTAACAGAAAAGCAATAGGAAGTCACACGGAATCAACAGCTGTACATGTTCGAAAAGCGGACATTAATGTAACAAAAATGCATGATGCATGCATTATTTCTTTTGAATATACAAGAGGGCAAAAGTCATATTCACATAGGACTCATTTTCCATAGCTGTGACAAGTGAATTGTCATGACTGCTGAGCTTGATGGTGGTTTTAATTCACAGAGAATCTGACTTCTCCCTTTCAGTCTTCCCTGTGCAATGAAAACTTGGCAGCTATATAGTGGTGTAGTGGTCAATTGAAAAGGGTTTTTAAGAGGTTTTCAGCAGAAACTTCAAATTTTGCTTTGTTGAATGAGGATGTGACAAATGGCAAGATATTCTGAACACAAATTATTACAGTTAAACTGCTAACCTATGAGTTACATTAAGTCAAATGAGTCTCTCAAATGTAACTGTTACAGATCCCACGGATCAGGCAATTTGAGCCCCCATCTCAATATTTTGGTTTCGCTGGTCTACATTGTTGAGTCACTCCAGCTCTCACCAACCCCCTCATATTAAACAGTATGCAGCCACATTCAGCTGTCATCCACACACACGCTGATTGTAGGCTTCCTGCCCAGCATGAAATGGTGTAGAGCCAATGAAACTGAGTGGCTGGTGAACACAGTCAAACATCCAGGAAGCCAGAGAGAGCCAGATGTTTTTCTCAGGAGTTGGCGGATGACATTGTGGAGTAAGCACCAGTGAGTATTGGACTTCATTAAACAAGCGGTGAAGGAGAGCTGTGACTGAATGCCTATGTTGCTCTGTTTCTTGGATGTGTGAGCAATGTTCAGCAAATGTTTGCTAACACAGTAGCCCTGTGATAAATTGATACGATAGTAAGGCTTAATATGTTCTAAGTTCTGAAATGTTTTATGGATCTTTAATTTCAATAGCCAATGTGAAAGTTTTTTACAAAACCGTACAGATTGGAAGGAAATACAACCCATATAACAGTCCATGACCAAATGTCTTCCTCCTCTTCGGTCCTTGGTCTATAATACAGAGACAATCTCACTATGGTCCAAGCCTTAGCGGTAGATGTTCACATTGCGATTGGGACTACATGCACTCGAGTGTGCATGCACTTTAATGCCACACAGAGCTGAGAGGAAGCACTGATGTGTGACAGAATAGCCTGACGGCTGGTGATGTGCTAGCAAGCCGTATCAATGGAAGTGTCTTTCTTGCTTCCCCTAAATGCGCTCAGACAGAGACAAAGATGGAGGCTGCCGACTGAATCTCTGAAATGGACAGCCCTGGGATGCTGAGTGAAAGTCAAACAGTTTAGTGCAAAGTACTTAGAGGCTGGATCTCTGTCTGCCTGGTCCTTTAATGGAGAGAAGAGCAGGTGATTGCTGCAGTGGTGCAGAGCCTGGCATATGCCAAGCTAGAGGGGTTAGACTGGCACAGACCCCCTGCTATGGTGTCATCTGTCACCATAGGGAAGAAGTGAGTGTGAGTGTGTCTGTGTGTGTCTGTGTGTGAAGGGGCTCAGCAGGGTAAGGAGAGAAGGAAAGAAATAAGAGGATGGGAGGAGGAAGAGGGCAGAGAAGAGGGCAAAAAACCAGGCAGAGACTGAACAGTGAGATGGAGCGCTGCATTGGCTTACAGTATTTTTGGAGGTAGAAGGAAATAATTGATAATCCGAACCTGACACTGAGCTTTCAAACAGACGAGTGGAATGGAAACAGAGCATATATTTCAAGTGAAATTTTTCAGTTGTGAATGTGTACTGAAACATCTAGTCCCTTCTGAAACAATATCAGCAGAAAAACAAAGCTTGAAAAGAGTCATTGTTATTGCAATTTAAGGTTGGATATGTCCACTTTACTCCCCACTGTGGGCCTGACCCATTGTGTGAAGTGACATCTTTGGGGGCATTGGGGCATCACTCAATTTTGCTAATGACTGATCTGGAGGCAGATGACATATATGGGGCCAGCTTTCCTCACCAACCAACCCCCCCCTCACCCCTCCTAAACCAATGTCTCCCGTCACGGAGAGGTGAGTGAATGTGGCTTATCTATACTTCCCAGCGCTGCCCATGTTGATACTATTTTCATAGGGGCATTATTTTGAATTTCAAAACGTGGGTTTAGCAGCTTAAATCAACAGTTTTACAATAACAATGATTTAAATGACTGAAAGCAATCGCTTGAATTGACAAAGGAACCAATAATTATTACCTAACATACATTGCCTGATGGGACATGGACTTATGTTCACCAGGTGGCCAAGCATGACTCCAAAGGCTAAAGGTTTGTCAACACGTTTCCCCATGTCAACTCAAAAGTTGTTTGTCTTGTTTTTGCTTCCTTCAAGTGGCACAAACATCCCTCATTGAAGGTTATAAAATTGAAAAGGTAAGGGTTGGGGCTGTACTAAGGCTATGGTGTATGGCTGTGTCGTCCACTGCTCCTCTCTCATGTGGGGTCCCACAGGGCTTAGTGCTTGGCCCTCTTTTATTTTCTCTTTTTATTTTATCTACTCCCACTTGGCTCTATTCTCAGCAAACATGGCATTTCTTTTCACTCTTGTGCGGACGACAGCCAGATCTATGTCCCCCTCAAAAAATCTGATTCCAACACTGTTAACCCACTGCTACAGTGTTTCCAGGACATTAAGGCTTGGATATCCGTACATTTTTTAAATTTTAATGAAAAAAAGTCATGGTCTTTGGTGGCACTTCTCTGACCTCCTCTCAAGTTGATCTGGGTTCTTTGGCGCAGTATCGCAAGCCAAATGTAACAAATGTAGGTGTAAAAGTGGACTCAGACCTTAAATTTGACAGCCAGATTAAAGCTGTGGTGAAGTCTCGCTTTTTCCAGTTGAGGCAGCTAGCAAAAATCAAACCAGTCCTTCAGAGATAAAAATTGAAGACATTAATTCTCACCTTTCTGACCACTCGGACGGATTACTGTAAAGCACTTTATATGGGGGCTACTGGTTCTTCCATTGCTCGTCTTCAACTTGTACAAAATGCTGCTGCACGTCTTTCAACAGGCGCAAGCAAGTATGAACACATTTCACACATGTTAGCTTTACTCCACTGGCTGCCCGTTCATTTTAGGATTCATTTTAAAATTCTTTTATTTGCTTTTAAAGCCTTAAATGGCCTTGCCCCACCTTACTTCTCTGAGCTGCAGCACCCCTACACCCACAGCCGATCTCTCAGGTTCGCTCACACTTCACACATACAGTGAGAATATGTATTAGTATTTTTCTCCACCCATTCAGTAGCAACATCTTTCCATATACCTAAAAATGTTAAATAGGTTAAAAGTCTTACAAAAGTCATTGTCACTATACATGCATTATTCTGCCATCAGTCAAAGCTTCCCTTTCAGGAGGCAACATAAAGCTGGCTGATAAAAAGAAAAAGGGCATTCAGCAGAGCATCAAGAAACCACACACACTCAAGCACAGAGGTAACAGGCTTTATCATTCAAGTGATGCAGGCAATTTCCCATTTGTTTGTCCTTTCCTTCTTTTCTTTTTTGATGACAAGCTGCGAAGCTGGGTCCTTACATGACACACATTCTTTTTCAGCCCATAACACCTTATAACCCCCCTCTTGAGTTCCAATTTATTATCCAGCAGTAGAATGACTAGCAGTTGAGGGACTTACAACCCACGAAAACTTCCTTTCTTCCTTTTGTAATCAAGGTAGAAAGGACATGGCTTAGCAATAAGGTACTAAAACTAATCCTGGCTCAATGATAGTCCTATATGCATTAAAAAATGTAATGCATTTATTGTGCGATCTGTATTGTGGCCATATCAATGCATGTGCTTTTATATCTGGAAGCTGCTGAGGATGTTTGTTTTTCCTTAATTTATCAAATTCATTTTTAGACAATTCCCAATTAACCTTGCATTCATCAAAAGAGACCATAATTTATGAGTTTAAAAAAACACGTTGAGTCACCTTTTAATCACATCGTGTGACTGCTCTGGAAGTTTGGTCCATCAAAGATGCTACTAAATCAGTCTCCCTCTTAGTTTTGTAAAGACCTCTCCGCACCTCCATCACTGCACTCTGAGACATTTTGTTCCGACTACAGATGCTTCTGCCTCCCGTGTCTGTCTGCCTATTTTTCTTTTTTTCATTTAACTTCTTTGCTTCTCCCTTTCCGCAGGGCACAGTATGTCATACCGCAGAGTAGGTAATGCTGACAGGGTGTGGTATATGTCACCTGCATTGTCACTGTAAGATAAATCAGTCTGCAACTGGCCAGATGAGCTGATTGCTTATTCCAAAATGGCTTGCTTTGCTTCCGACCTTACCCAGAGCCCTCCTGTTATGCTTTGACAATACTTTTCTGGATTTTCCTGTGCTGCTTTTAGAGATAATCTAAACAATAATAAACTGCTCATGCAATACCTCACTTTCTTAGTGCCTGAAGGTCAAACAGAACTGATTGCGTTTAACACAATTACATTACAAACCTTGTTAAGAAATCGGTTTATTATTGGTGTTTTTTTCTTGTTACTTTAAGAAATTTAAATTTCATTAACCTTCATAGAGACCCCTACCTTGCTGCTCTCCAAGGGCAGGACTTCGGTTCCAACTGACACTGACGATACTGGTAGTTTTAATGGTGCAATATCTGTGTGGGTGAGCACTAAAAATAGTTCATTATACCATTTCCATTCTAGAAACACAGGCAGATTCTCAGCTGGAGTGTCAACAGTTGTTAGCTGTTGCTTTGTGATTTAAGAACTCAACGTTACTGTCACTAGGTAAATCACAGTGCTGAAGTTACAGTACAGGACTGCTAGGTAGGGCTGGGCAATATCTTGATGTATCGATATTGTGATAGGAGACCGGATATTGTCTTAGATGTTGGACATATCATAATGTCGTAATATGGTAAGTGTGGTCTTTACCCGGTTTTACAGGCTGCATTAAAGTAAAGTGATGTAATTTTCTGAACTTAACAGACTATTCTAGCTTTTCTGTTATTT
Source organism: Etheostoma cragini (assembly GCF_013103735.1). NCBI lineage: Eukaryota > Metazoa > Chordata > Actinopteri > Perciformes > Percidae > Etheostoma > Etheostoma cragini. The sequence goes on along the minus strand of NC_048412.1, from coordinate 22,746,337 downwards.
ACCTTTACCCACTCCTCCTTTAAAATGTGGGATAAATAGGCTAACTAGCTTTCCCTCAAATGTTATCCAGTCAATCATGGGAGACTCATAGAGGCCTGCAGCTTAGAAGCTGTTTTTATGTCCAACAACAGTCCCCCCTATATTATTATTATATATCCTTAGGAGAATAATGTTTCAGTTTGACTTTTAAAAATGGTTTGTTAGATGATGAAGCAATTTCAATTGTAAATTATGTTAAGTTTGGATATTGCCATGTCCATATTTAGAAACCCAAAGATATTTGCACATGGTTCTTGTTTGGTTTCCAGTAATAATCCACCATTTAGGCCTACAGTTTGTTAAACTGGTTTCACACATAATTTACAGCCAAATGAAATATAGAAAATGTAACACTGGAGCACACTAGCCATCTCTGAGCATATCAAAGCTACACACTCTCTATGAAAAGAATACAGTATTACCAGAGAACTGGGCATAGCAGAGAAATGCTACTTCGATGGAAGACTAGAAGTGCATCTTGAAGCTAAGCTTTTGGAAGCAGTCCCCCAGAAGTGGTGCCTAAAGCTAGACTTATGCTGCTCCACTCTCAGAGTCAATCTTAACTGTGGGCAATGGGCACTTCTGGCCTTCTTAAAAAGGCTCAGCATCCAACACCTGCTACAGTCTAGGGTTACAGGTGCATGTTGTCCCTTCAAGGCATTAGTAAGCAGCTCAGACCATCTTCCAAAAGCCAAGGCCTGGAAGAGACAGGAATGAAGCAAATGGATGTGAAGAGTTATCTAATAGACTCCAGGTAGTGGAGGATACATGTCATGAGATTAGTGGATGTTAGGAATTGCATTTGACAAGTCCTTGGGAGCTATGATAGATATTTTTAAAGATATTTCTCAAATATGTTGGGAGAAAAACAATGTTTTGTAACAGCAGATGTTAAACATTTTTCTTATTGTGTGATTGGGATTTAATTTACCTCATTATATCCTGGAAGTACTGTAGTAAATACAAGTTTTTCAGTCATGAGATTTCTGTCACAATGCAATCATCAGAGCACAGAGATAAACTCCAACAGCTCAAGTTCTCAAAAGAACATATCTAACTGCAGAACCGTGAGAGAAGCCTTGGCAGCTTTTTCCTTGCCTGCCTTTACTGTGAGGAGCTTTTCACAGTAAGCTTGAAGTGCTTGGGACTGAACATGAGGGCCATCATTCACTGACGCCTTCTGCCAAAGCCACTTTTCACCATCCTCTTATGGGTACAGAGTCAAATTTTAGGCAGTGTTTTTAGAATGTCAAAGCCCTGCGTCGTGTTGCTTCAAAGACAAAGGCCCATAGAAGTCCTGGAGAAGTCAGACCCTCCGCTATTATGCAGTCATTCGGAAGACAGTGCTGCAAAGCGTTTCTGCTGTGGCAGGAGTTTTCTGAAAGCACTGGGAGGGGGGGAAAAAAAGGACACAGAACAAGATCAATGAACAGCCTCTACTTTCCCAGAGAGGAGTTTTCCAAAGGTCACAGTGCCTATCCACACACCAATTTACATTGATCAGCACTCTCCACAGTTGTTTATGCACCAGGAGGTTTGCCTAGAAACACCGCCATAAATCAACCACAGACTGAGTCCGACATCACGAAAAATCCAAAAATCCTTTTTCATATGAATGCAGTAGCAACAGTAGCTGCAGCATAAGTTTTACTCTTTTCTGTTAGACACCGTTTGGTTTTCCCTCCCCAAGTTTAGTTTGCATTTGATGTAGATCAAAGCACAGCTCATTTTGCAAAGAATCCGGCTGTGAATCCCGGCGGTCACTTGAAAGAACTGACAAAAAAAATAAAGAAACAAGGAAGATAGATTCGAATTGACATGTATTCAGTCAGTCTGTGTTTCAACGATGTGAAACTATTTGTCTAATTTATATATCAATGTTCACTATTTAGTTGGGGTAAAGAGAATAATTACTGTTATGACTCAATCAGGGTTAACCCTCTGTTTAGCTTAGGGAGGCTCCTATGTGTCCCCCCCCCCGTGCACCTTCAGCTGTTTTCCCAGGACACTGGATATTAGACTTTCATGTGCACCAAAGTCAGCTGCATATATACATAAGCTCATGAATATGGAAATTGTGCAAAACAGGTTGTGAATGACTAACAACAAAGTTAGATGTTCCCTGGTAGACTGCATGTAACCCGGTACCACATACTGTATCAAAGGATACATCTGGCAATACTTTTCTTATCATATTCTTCCTATTAATATTGTGCTTTTCTTATTGTCAACAAATCCAATAACAACAACAAAAAGAACCTACAAGTATTGCCCATGTAGCCAAAGCCTAACACAGCTTTTTCCGCTGTGCCATAGATCTCCATTGTTCACTCCAAAGAGTATGTTTTTTCACCTTGCAGTTTTCTTTGGATTGGGGTGGCACCTAAATCATGGTTGCAGCTGCCGCTCTGGTCCTGCTTGGAGCCCTGCTATGCCCTGAACTGCTCCAACAGTTATTTCTAGTCTGATCTGTATCAGTGTCTCTGTGTCCCAAACAGCACACACACCAAGAGCCTAGCTCTGTCCGAGGTTTCTGCCTAAAAGGAAGCTTTTCTTCACCGCTCAAGGTTTCTGCCTAAACAGAAGTTTTTCCTTGTAACTGTTGCACTAAACTTGCTCTTGGGGGAATTCTTGGAATTGTAGTGTCTATGTAAATTGTAGAGTGTGGTCTAGACCTACTCTATCTGTGAAGTGTCTTCAGATAACTCTTGATATTAGTTGATACTTTAAATACAATTGAATTTACTTGAAAAAATAAATTTAATTAATAATAAACACCTTTATGTTCCATTTACTCAATATTTTGTCAATGAAAACCATCAATTCTAGAGAAGGTGGCCTTTCTCACAACAGGTGGCACACTGACATGGTCCTGATGCCAAAATAGATTACCGAAAAGGTGATGCAAATGAAAGCTAATGAGATTCACACTAAGTTGCAAGTCTGTTTGCTTCAGCTGCTGACCTGTCATGACAACTCTATCAAACAAGACAATGCATCCAGTCTCATCATTTCGGCTCCAAATTGTTTCTTACATTTGAGTAATGATATTTCAGTTTAAAAAATAGAACTAAAACTTGGTTAAATGTTGATTTAATAGGATCTATGTGTGTGAAATAGCAGAGAGATATTGAGGGAGGTGAAAGGAGATGGAAGAAAAGGCTGGAGGGACTGAGAGAGAGATGATATCAGCTGAGTGATTGAGATGCAGAGCAACAAGTTGAGAAGCTGGGTGATGCGTCATTGATTGGCACTTTCACGGAGCCAGGACAGATACTGCATCAGTACTGAGGAGTTTGATTTAAAGTGCATTGACAAATGTTCCTTCGTGCTTGGGAAGGGAAGGATGTGGTTAATTAATGTGCAATACAAGGGGAATATGTTATCGGACTAAGCAGGGGAAGGGCAGAAGAGATGGGGTAAAAATGTGACCCAAACTGTAGAGAAGCTGTGTCTTCAATCAATACAAAAATTATAGTAGCGTGTAATACTCACACAGAGATGTTAATGACAGTCCTACTTTGATTAATGATTTTACCGGGAATCATTCCAAGTGCAGCACAAATGCGCCAGAACCGTGACATTAACAGCATAGCATATCCGGTATACGACTGTTTAAATGTGTATTGATGGACCGTAGAAAATGGGTTAAGAGACAACCAGCGAAATGAATGACAACGCCGTAAACAATCAAATATTTAATTGTACATTACAATGCATTTAGCAACTCGGTTGGCTGAATGCAATCAATTTCAAAAGCCACTGAGTCAAGTCTCAGGAGTGAAGAATCTGTTTTTAGATAAATTTAATTCGCTGTAGACTTATCACCATCATACGTCAACTGTGCACAAAAATGATTACAATTTTGAAACCCCCTCTCTGTATCATGCTTTCCCTCAATTCCATCTCTTATTTTACTCTCTTCCTTTCTCTTCAAGCATTACAAACACAGCAGAAACCTTCTGAAAATATATAGTATGACAAAGATTAATCATAGGTATCTACTAATACATCGGAGACCGCCACATTGTACGGATGTCGCTGAGCGTTAAGGGGAAATGGATAAATCTACCAGTATATACTTGCCTGATTGCATTGCACAAACAGCTGACTGTAGTTTTTCTTTCTGCGGCCCTTTTTGTCAAAATCTGAATTAAATAATTAAATGTTTATACGTGATGATGAGTGTATATGCTTTTGTATTCATCTCTGTCTTTCAATCCAAAAGCTGCTTATCAATTCTCTTTACTTTTTCCATCAATCAGGCATCCTACACTGCAGTACATCTTTAGGGGGAAATATTTCCAAGTAACGGGAACTGCTACTTACTGAAGGACAACTATCAAAGAGACAGAAGGAAATCACAGCTAATTTGTGTTCAGGACCATTAAGCTGCTTCTCTAACATAGTTTGAGGGTCAAGAAGGAATCAATATCTGCCCTCTCCCTTACTTGTATGGTTGTTTGTTATACAATGAAGTTAATGGTTCCAACCAAGCCAGTGCATGTTTAGCTTGCCTTTCTAGTGCTGAAAGCCTGATTCATCATTCAGTGGATTTACAGATTGTAATTTTAGGCCTACTAAAATTACTTTTTCAGATCAAAAATGTCTTTGTTTGGTTGGATCCCATAGAGCCAAGAGTCATTTTTAAAATTGTGACTGAATAAGATTGTGTATATGGCAAATAAAATATGATTAAAGCTAGGCAACTAAAACAATTAGTTGATGTTAGAAAAGATCATGGTTACAGTAAAAAGACAAATGGAACTTGCAGGTCTATGTTTGGATTTAAATTCCTTTCTCCTGCATCAAAGTCAGACATGCAACATCCACACCCTTACTTTCTGCCTTGTTACATCTAAGGTACTTTCTGCATTAGTAATGAACATTGTCACTAGATTTATTTCATGAGGTGTGAAATCATACCGCATAGACATAATTACCAGGGATTCCGAGCCGGCAAAGCACTTTTGAAGCAAAAGTACATGTGACATTTCACTTTGTTTTTTTTGTGATACACAGTGATGTCTTCAGAATTATCTGCTCAGGGTTCTATTTTAGGCCCATTATGGTTTACAATCTTTTCAGTCTCAATGGCTAACATAATTTTCACATTTTAAATGGTGTTTTCAACTGTCATTTGGTAAATGATGAACATTTTAGTGATACGTTAGCATTATTTGAGATGTTGTGTTATGACAACTTGACCTTTACCTAGACAACATAACCTGTCATAAATATGTCACGGCAGGCATTTCATTAAAGTAGTCTTTATCCTTGAGGTTCCACTTCCGGGATTAACAGTTTGACAGTGAATACAGTACCAAGGTGATTTCATTAGTTTTGGCCCAGTGTTACAAAGAGATCAATAATGTCAGAATCATAAATAAATCCAATAAAATAAAAACAAATATGAATATCTGGACATTATAATGCCTAGTCATTTCTCAAGAACTGTGGCCCTAGATATATTCATTGAAGTTTCACAACTACATGTAATTAAACAGTTTTACAAGAAGAAATCTCTTTGAGCTCAGAGCTTCACACAACTTGCATATTAAACATGTAATATTGCCCACTCTGCCAAAATCGCCACAGCTCAGCTCCGTCCCCGGGGGCTTTGCCCAGTCGACAAATGTGAATACTTTCCCCTGCTGCCAGAGCATCTCTGTCTCCGGGAGTGTTTATATAACTAAAATTACAATCTGTGGTGTATGTATGCCTTCTGTACACATGTTAATGAAGCAGTGAGAGGTCATAAATATTGTCGTTGCCTTCTAGAAAAGATGTAATTATAGCACTCCAGACGTTAAAATACTTGGCTTTCAAATGTTTAACTTTGATCCTTTAAATAATATGTTGACAAAAAATACTTGGACAAGAATCAATCAATCAATTTTTTTGTGTCACTTGAAATCATACAATGTACAAGTCCAGTGAAATATTATCCCATCAGCTCCTACAACTTGTGCATGATTCAATAGAAAGCAGAATGTGGTTGTCAGATTGGCCCAATATTTCCACACTTGCCTTGGTGCCCCCTCTGATGTAGAGATGGAGATGAACGCAGAGATAGTCTTGCTTGTCCACATAGGTCGTAGCTGATAGCCATCTTCACCTTTTCCTCTGTGTGTTCTTTTATGTTTACATTTGAAAACAGACCAGAAAAGCAGAGTCAGCAGGAGACTTGTGAGTTGATTTCCCGTTCTCGATGTCATGAGATGGAGGTGGAGATGGTCTTGCTAGCTTGAGTTGATCTTCTCCACCTTTTTCTAAGTGTTTACTCTATTTGAAAACTTGACTGGCCACCTGGCTAACAAGCCTAGGTTAGCAGAAGGTTAGCAGAAGGTCAGCAAAGTCAGCAAGCAGGAGACTGGCAAGTTGATTTTCTCATCCTGATCAGCGATTCATAGCCACATGCAATCACCATCTAACGTCAACTCCATGAAGCGCAATGTTTGTAAAACAGAAAGCAACAATTTTATGGAGCTGACGGAGAGGCAACTGTAGAGGTCTGCCCCTTCTACAACCTATATTTTGGAGACTAAAAAAATGCAGTGCATCAGTATACTTTAACACAGCCATCCTGATTGATTGGTAATCCATCTTCCCAGTACTGTACATTAGTGCTGTGGTGATAGCACACTGCTTGCTGCCAACATAATATCTTATGCATGACACCAATTCTGCAGCACAGAATGCTTAGCCATGCCAGACACATCCAATCAAGACATTGTTCCACAACTCTGCAGAGGTTACCAAGTAAGAGTACAGAGCAAAAGAGCTCCATTTGTAATGAGCCAGAGTGGAATGCAGCGTGGGATAGATGGAGAACAAGATAGAGGAGGAGAAAAAGAGCAAAAGATGGAGCAGGATAGGACTGCTGAGGCTGTGAGAGCGGATTACGCTAACGATAAGAGGTGGCAAAATCAATTCTGGACAAAATGAGAACGATTGATTTGGGAGTAAAACAAAGAAAATAGTCACAGCCATAGCCAGGTACGGGAGGATGGAAGAAGTGAGGAATATGGGAGAAATAGATAAGAGAAAAAGAGATATCACTTATAGATGACTGGAAGCCAGAGGAGGAAGTGGTAGACTGTCAACATTATAAAAGAGCACAATAAACTGCAGACTTTATGCAGACATTTAATGTGTCAATCAAAGAAGCTTTACAATTTTTCAGTGTTTGTTTTTTCAGTTAACATTAGTGTCAGTTTAAAGGTGATTTTTATCTTCTTCTGCTTTAGTCTCATTTGTACGTTGAGATCTGAAGCGCTGCTATCATTTGTTAATTTTATTTTTCCATTCATCTATTTTTACTTACTAACTCATAGCGATATAGTCTGTCCCCAGTGGTTGTTCGAAAAAATGAGAAGGTCTACAGAAGTAGAAGCAGCGGCATCACTCACTGGCCTCGTCTTGGCAGAGCTGCTGAACTGCGTGGGCAGCTTCATGTATTTAACATTATGTCCTTGTTTGATTTTTAATTTTCTTGTCCGTGGGAACCTTGGCTAGGCAATTATTGGAATCATTCAGAAGATCCCACATGACTAAATAGTCTATCATTCCAAAACAATAAATACATGATTTAATAATATATCATGGTTAATTATAATTATGGTTACTAAATTAATTATAATCTTATAAAGGTTGTCCACATAACTGTTTATGAAACAAATATTAATTGAAACATATGGTCCTTGTTTTTTTGTGATTACCATTTTTTATTTTAACCATTCACTGTATATATTAATGGACATTAATGGCATGTGTGACGTCATCAACTGGTTTGTGGAGATCTGCGATGAGTCGTCGAGCGCAGCCATCCTGGTTGCGGATGTGATGATTTTAGACAAGAGGGAGGAGTGAGGGAGGAGCCACGTACTGTTACACACTTTTACTGGCAATCACATCATAGCCACGCACTAAAACACCCCCTACTTTATCACCGATTTAAAAATCAACCAGACCATTATTCAAAAAAAGATCATCATTCTGTGCTGCAGAAGACTTAAAACTAGCGATATGGACCATAAACTCATTCTGAAGATGTTTACTAAGCTAATAAATAAAGTGAGAAGTGGGTCACTTTCTCATAGACTTCTACAGAAACCAACCTCCTTTTACAACTGCACGTGTCGCCCTCTAATGGAATTCAGATGGATTGCAGGTTTAAGGCACTTCCGCATTTGAACCGGATGCTCTATCAATTAATATTGACTGTTTATGTTTAACATACAAAACATACAGTTTGCAACTTGAATACATTTCCCCTCCATGTCATCACCAACCACAAGAAAAGATGAGGCTGTAACCCCAATATTCAAGACCGTACAACAAAACAACATAATAGGCAATTACCTAATAACCAAATAAACATATTTATAAATGACCATACCATAAACCCATCATACACATCTCTCCATTTGTAATGCCACCACTTTTAACCATCTCACAAGCCCAATCTTGGATAGATGGTCCTAATTTTTGACACAAACCTGCCACCATACTTTTTGACCTTGCTGACGGTAACACTGTCACACATGAGTGCTTTTGTGCATCAGCTAAATTTATTATAGCAAACCTTAATACTGTCTGTCAGTTTGTCTGTCCGTCTGTCTCCCTTGCAGTTTCTTTCTTTTACTCTCCCTCACTCATCCATTTACTCTCTTTTTACACCTCAGGCAAAAAGCGAGGTTGCAATCCTCATTAACCTCCCTGCCTCTCTCCAGCTCACCACAGGCCAGCACCACCTTAAGCTGCACTCATTACAGATGAATCAAGCTGGGGAGACGGGATGTGAAGCTGGGAAGCAGAGAAAGTAAGAAGGGGATAGGCAAACACTCTGGAGACGGAAGAAAGTCATAATGGATGACAGGGATGGAAATAAAAAGAGAAGAGAGACAACAACTGGAAACAAAATATATTAAAGAAAGTCAGAGATAAGGAGGGATTCGCGTTTAGTGTGGTTAAATGAAAAAGGACAAAAGAGACATAGAAAGATGGACGACAGGGGCAGAGACTCCATTAGAGAACTTGGGACTGGCTAAGAGGATGTGTGAGCCAGTCATAAGCAGACATGCTCAAAGCTTGAAACTATGGCACTAGGCATGGTTATCCATGATAGATATCTACCTTCAGATACTAGTTATTCATCAATGCCACATTTCTGTTGACTGTGAGACTAACAATTTAGGCTCAGAGCACAGTCTGTCATGGCCTGTCCAATAAGGATTCTGACTAATCCAAACCAAACTGCATTTTATGGACCCTTCTGTGGCTGCTTTATGGCTGAGTCAGAGTTCAATAATCCCTACAAATGGATCATTGATTAATGAGTTGCTGCTTCAAGTGCAACAGTTATGGAAACAAATGGATGCAAAAGTAATTTTAATGATAATGAAGCACTTTTCTTTCGTCCAAATGTTCAGTTTTTTGTTGCCCGTTTGTTTCAAGATCTCTGGGATAGCTAGATGATTAATGGCATGAGGAATGCTCCTAAAGTACTATCATTAAGAAGTTTTTAATTAGTAGGGGATGGTTTGCGAAGTGAGATGCAGCACTTATTCCCGGACTCACAGAAAATGGCGGAGCTCAGCAACAAAGTCCCTCTCATGGCCAGAAGGCAATCAGCGGACGCTAACTAAGGCACTGATGTGACATGAAACACGACAGGCCGATCCGACATCAGTCTACGCTAATAAAGTAATTACACTGATGTTTTTTGTGTCATTGTACTCCAAAAGCACATGTCAGTAGCTTGCATCTAGAATGTGAGAGCGTTGCAGTCCAGTGAAAGAAACATTTGATCGAGTGGCAAATTAAAATGAATGGAAAATTGCAGTTGCATTTTGAAAGCCATGAAACAGAACAAGAAAGCAAGTAAGAGAACAAGAGAGAGAGACAGAGAGAGAGAGCACGTGTTAGGCAGGAGACATGATTAAATTCCATCATCTATTACAGCTCGGCTTGTGGCTTTGATCTGGCTTCAAGGCCGCACTCTCTGAAGCGCTCAGGCTCCATTCGTTTCTTAAAAGGTGACTCTCCCCACACTGTTTCATCATTCATTTACAATCCTTCATTTTCCACATTTGAGGAAACACATCCATGTATATACAGTATATACCTGCGTATGCCCACACACACTTACCTACACACCCATCCTTTAGTTAAAGTAATTAGCAGCCTTGGCCAAGATGGAGTACAACATTTACATTTTGACCTTAAAGGGAGAAATCTTCAGTTTTTCTACATTTGGACTTTTTTTCTCTCCATTTCCTCTATTTCATGGCAGACTCTCTTTGTGTTCTCCTCTGCAGATTCAGATGCAGTTCCTCAATTTCAAGGTACTTTACAAGCGTGGTGTTTTGCGGCGGCAGCAATCAACAGTAAAAACAATTGTGTGGTTAATGTGGATGTAACAACATCAACTTGTGAAGGGCTAAAAGCAACGGCTGTATCAGCACTGGAAATGAGCCAGATTAATTGGTTTTGGTTAATAAATCAACTCTCTTGAATTGGAAATGTTCCCTTTTCCACTCACTTTGGAAACTTAAGAGAAAATAAAAAACAATTTAAGTACAAAAAGTGGAGATTTAATGTCAGGTGACCATCTTCCTCTCTACCCCCGTCACTCCCATTTGTTCCCTTCTCATCTTCTTCGTGTCTTTTAAACATCCAAACCCCCATCACCCCAACCCCTTTCCCGACCAATCCAACTATCAATCTCCATCGATAATCCCCTACATAAATCTCCATCCAAATTCTCCTGCTTCCATTTGTAGTCCTCAGTTTCTCCGGGAGCAGGGGAGCTCACATTACATTTTCTTCTCCAGCTTTTCCTTTTTTTTCCTCCTTCTTCCATATATGACTCTCCCTCCTCTCAGTATTTCTGCTTCCTTGCACCTCTTGGGATAACACAACTCAGAAGACAAGCCTTTCGAGACCAAAGGCTCTCATTTGCTCTCCCTGCTGTCCCTCTCTTCTTCAATCCTTCTCAGTGGGGTCCTCTGAGGGACAATGATTACAACCATGTCACTGCCGCCCCTGTCGTGCCAATTAATGTGTGTTGCTTAAAGATGAGCAATGGGAAAGAGGGAAAAAGTGCCCATGCTCGCATCACCATACATTACCATACTAAAAAGGCTGGTAGGGCATCTCAGCCCAACTGGTAGCTCTACAGCAGACACTTCAGGGACAGGTTTTCCCAACCTTGTGTATTCCAACTCAGACACGTTTGTATAAACTACCCCGCTCTTCAAACAAGTTCCGCGAGGTGTCCTTCTGTGTTTGTCCTTACCATCAAGGTGCCTGCATCTGACATTACAGTACAAGTCTTCTTTATACTCTATTAATTGGGTGTGAAATGACTGTCATTTCAGCCTAGGCACTCAAGGTGTCTCACTGACTGTGACTGTGGGTGTTAGGTGCATAGGCTTAGGAGTATATACTTCACTGAGTATACGCTGATACAGTAGGCTTGGGCAATCTCTCATATTTTCAAATCATTCAATCGTGGTTACTCGAGATCGCAGATGGGCAATCTGATCGGCAGTTTGACAGGCTACATTGACCACGTAATTGGACGTAACATATTATGGATATGTGAAGCAGCTTCACTTTCATCAATGAAACTTGCTACATCGGCTCAGCTGTCCTTCCCCTTGCTTCTGTGTTGTGTTGATAATGTCTTTTTTTCATTATGCTGTATCTTAGTCCCCATAACGCCAATCGGTGCGGCCAACCTATGCCCCCCGTCCTCCGAAAAACCTGTTCTGGTTAATTGGCATCTCTTTAAACCAATCACAATTGTCTTGGGTGGTGCTAAGGGACCGTTCAATATTAATGGAATGGACCACCAGAAAAAAATAAGGGAGGGTCAAAACTTGTTATTCTTTGTTGAGGGGGGGGGATCACCCAACTGTTGTATTAATGAAAACAGCTAAATTTCAAAGCGGCTTGTTTGGTGCATATTTTTCCATGAGCTCTCAGTCTCGGCCCCCCATCCCTAGCAGATGGGTCTGACTTATATGAAGAGTTTGGTGGGGGGCAGGGGGGGGCTGAAACGGGTATTTGAAATGGGTAATTGTATTGTTTAAAAATGAGTGTAATAATTATGTCTGGCATGACCAGAATTTTTTTAAATATTCAAAAAAACACAAAACAACTAAATGGAGGTAATACATCTGATTTCATATACTGCTTCAGTACAAAAAATATTACCTAGCTGATGATGGGAAGCAGGACGCAAAAAACAAAAGTTACTGTTGCACTAGTCTGAACATCTTGCCGTACAAACATTGCAATAAAAGTTTCTTAAATGCCATGTATACAAATTTGATGTCTGCTTACTAATTGAATTTGTTGCTACCCAGTTTACTTTGTTGAATGGTCTCAATGTGTTATTGTTTTATTTCATGTGAATACTAGTTATTATACTAATACTTAGTGTTTGAAGTAATGAAGTAATGTTTCCATTTAGGTTCCACGCTTATTGTGTTTCCACAACAATGTTATTGAGTAAATCTACTAAAATGACCAGTGGAGTGTGACTTGTAAGTTGAGAAAAAAAGAGGTTAAATCATGTATGTCGTGGCTGTAATAAAACACTGGGCATCTGTACATCTTTGCTAAGCGCAAATCTACCCTCCAAATTGGCAGGAGCTCTCAAATCCAGCTGGATGCTCATAATAATCCTACACATTATTGCAGGATTTATTTTGATTGTTGCCTTCAGGGACAAAATCAGACAAAGAGATAATAATACTTTTAGTTCCAAAAAATAAATGAATACAATAAATTGATGAATATTTAAAAACATTGCAGCAGAATTATAAGCCAAGATGACTCTAAAGTGAGCAGGAATATGTGAAGAGATAATAATAGCTCTTGTCCATTTTCCAGCCCTTAACTGATAACACAACCTCTTTTCAATATAAATTAATTTATTTTGGTTGTTCCAACATGAGACAGCTGTCACGCCCCGGTGACAGTCTGGTGTCTGCATGAATGTGTTTTGATTTATTTCTTCATATTGTTATGCCTAGAGAATGGTTGGTGTGTTTTGGTTTCCGGTTTGTCACCTTCATTCTCCACAGTGTGTGGACACGCCCCCTCCTGCTGCTCTTTTTCCACACCTGGCCCCAATCCCTAATCAGTGCACCTGCAATTTATCTGCTCATATGAACCTTTTAGGTCAATTAAAGACCAGTCTGACTTTCCTCCCTGCTGGATTTTTGCTCACCACCAGTATGTGATTTCAGCAGCCTATACTGGTTATTTCCAGTGTAGTTCTTGTAGTGTTTTCAGAAAATAGTTTAGCACTTACCCGTGTATACATGTTGTCAAGGCTGTCAAGAACAACCCTGTAGGTGGCAGTGTAACGAGAAGTACAAGCCCACGTTAGCGAATCACAATCCCAAAAAAGCAACAACAGCAATGAATAACTTCCTCACTTTCGCTGCCTAAAAACTTGTTGTCTCAATTTACATGCAAACGTGCAAATCTCCACTCTGGCCGGAGTTTTTGGAAAGAATAATTTTCAGAGGCAAATTCTCAGTTTGCGTGCAATTGAAGGGCACAAGCAAAGGGAAATGTCTCAATTTTCAAAATATGTATGTATGTATACTTATACTCAGCTCAGCTTTTCCTCGGACCCAGCCCATCCCCCGCCAAGCCAACCTTTTTCCAGACCCAGTACCTCCACTGCCTGCTCAGCATTCATCGGATCTACCACCTCTACTGCCAGCCCCAGCCCCCCTCATACCTAGCTCCCCCACTGCCAGCTCATTCTCACTGTCTAATATGGAAATTAGATTCCTTTCCACCACTCCGGTCGGCGCCTGAGTTCTGTCCCCAAGCCTGACCCTGGATTTCCACCTACTGCAGAACAGCTGCGGATCAGATCGCCGCCGCTGCGTGTCGGCTCCGTGCTCCGCCGTCCTTCAATACCCATCATGTCCGGATTTGTTGCGGAACGGCTGCGGCCATGACTGACAGCTGAAGTCACAAGTACCCATATGATCTTGCGAATTCACGTATGATCAATATAACAGGATGTAGTTTCTATAAACCACAAAACCTCTGACCTGATGACTTCAGCCCTGTCTCTCCGCAAATTATATTTTCAAGCAACTTTGGGTCCTTGAAAATGCACTCTACAAGTTAGTGCAGGAAAATATGATCTGCTGTGAGCACAGTGTATTTTATTTTGAAAATGAACCTGGATGTTTTATTTTGTTTTTGGGCTTGATTTCCTGTCCCGCACAATCTGACTGTGCTGAATGCCTAAGCTCTCCAGCATGCGGCAAAGATAGAAGCTCTCCGTATCTGCTCTGGAGCGTAGTGGATGGCCAAAGCTGGGACGGAGTCAGTGAAAATACATACATCGACTTTAATGGAAGCCTATTGACTCCGCCGCCGTTCTGAAGCAGACCCGCAGACGGTCCGCAGTTGGTGGAAATCAGGTGTTTCCATAGCTACTATTTGGAAAACGTATCACCAACTCTGGAAAGATAATCTGTGGCACAAAATTAGGGCAAAGTGTGGTGGAGTTTAGGCAAAAGCAAATGGCAGAATTACATGTTTTAAAGATTTTATATTATGAGGTTTGTGCTGCTTCATTTTCATATGTCATTAACACTAGTTGGCAATATTGATTGTCTCCTGTTTTTCTTTTGTACTTACACTGCGTCACCTGAAACCTTTCAGACGTGCTAATCATTGTGATACCTAATACTGGATACAAAGATAAGTGTTCCAGACACAAATTGAAAAAACAGTATTGTTTGTCATGTTTAGGCCAGAAATAACCAGCTCTGGTCAAGCTTAGGAAATGTTGGTGTTAAATGTGAAAAGTCTCTTGCTATGGAGTAGTGTATGGTGGAGAATCAGAAACCAGCTTTATTTGTATGAGGACACATACAAAGAATTTTGCTTTGGATCAAACAACAAAACAACCAATATATACACACTATGAACAGAAAAAATATAGACATGATGTTATTATAAAAAATATGGATATAATGTTGGAAACACTGGACTTGTCCATGTTATTTTTTAATTCTCATGCGAGTAGATGGAAAAAGTGTCCAAAGCACACAATGTTACACAGGGTTTTTATGTGTGAGGAGGGAAGGGAGGGGCTGTATCTTTGTACTCACATCTTCAGTCTTTTTTTCAGTTCTTGTTAATCTTGCGGCCTATCTTTTTTTATCTAATCTAAGATTATGTTTTGGGCATTTTCAGCCTTTAAGTTTGACAAGACAGATGAAGACATGAAAGTGGAATGACATGCAGCAAAGGGCCGCAGGTCGGAGTCAAACCCAGGCCTGCTGCGCTGAGGAGTAAACCTCTACATATGGGTGCCCGGTCTACCAACTGAGCTATCTGAGCACCCAACTGTTCCTCATTTAAGTCTTAGCAACAATAAAGACGCCGAACAACAGTGGCTGTGCAACTCTAACAGTTCCTTTGCATTAAATTCTTGCATTACATTATCAGAGAGGAACACAACTTTTGGAGCTCAAATGTGTATGCATACATCTGTACATTCAGTCTACACATTCTGTATGAAAGTAGAAACTGCAGATTTAGAAGAAAGATTAATTCAACAGTATAAGAGTTTAATACATTTCCCTAACAGCAACTCAAACAATTTGGAATATGTAATGCTTCAAAAAATGTGTCTTTCCTCATACATTCCTCAATAAAAAATATTTTCTGTGGAATGAGCGTGGTTCATTGGAGTTGAAGATTAACATGAGCATATTCCCCATCCTAACCACCATAGGCATCGATTTCGTTGGGAGCGGTGGGGACGCGTACCTATCAGATTTCGTTGGGAGTCGTTTTGTACCCACCACCTTTTTTGACAACCTCAAGCTCAATTTAGTTAAAAAAGAAATAAAGTTCATAACACATAATTCTTGAGCGACAGATGCCAAAAAATCCACAAAAATGTCCCCGCAGGCAAGGCACAAACACAGCTGTTCTGCTGCCGCGCTGGCTACACCACGCTTCTTTCCTTTTGTAGCTCCTCTCTCTGAGTCTGATGTCATGTCATGTCACATTGTCAACATGGTACATGGATAGGCTACATGAAGCAGAACATAGTGGGTCATATGTCAAGTGCTTTTTGAACACTCAAGGCTTTCTTCTTCATAAAACAACATCCCGTTTTTGTGTACATTTTCATTCATTTACATTAGTGAGCTACAGGACAGCGTCTTTTAAAACATGACCTGAGTGAAAGAGAGAAAAAGAAATGAATGCGTCTCTGTCCCCAGCACATTTCAAACTAAACTGTCACCCGTGCCAACCACCAGCAACCCTTATTCCACTGGCCTACAGTATTTCACTGTAAAACCAGTCCCCCTAATTTGCCTTAAAATCCTGATTTTAAATTTTTGTGACAGTCCACTTTCTGAGTGTTTTTAAATTTATGTTTTTGTACATATCTTTGTGGTTGCGAAGGAAGAATCCTCACATACCTTGCAGAGACCATTTCCATTGACTCACCTGTCTGGGTCATCAGCCGAGTGGTCTAAAAGTATTACTTACAGTCTATTCTTCGCACGCAGTGCTTTTCCATCCACCCGTCAGCAGTGTTTTAAGGGCCAAAAAGATCAGATATACTGCTAAAATAGAGAACCACTGTAAGTAATAAAACAGACTCTCAAAGTGTGTATGTACACATGAGCATGTATCTACAGAAGGTGTCTTAATTAGTAATTTCTTTTTTTCCTTTTAATTGCAGTTCAGAATTTAACACCACTTCCTTATGCGTGTCAGTATTTCCAAAATTAAGAAATATTGCTCTGTCTTTTTCTAGGCCTGCTCCTCCTGCGCTCAGGATGTCATACAGTGTGATGGGAGCAGGCGAGGTCTGAGGGTAATTGGCTCTGTAAAATCTGAGTCAAAATGCAAATTCATGTCAACATTTTTGCAGGTGTTTCTACTTTTATTGAATAACTTGGAACAACTGAGTACAAACAAACTGCAACTTGGGACAGGTTTATAAATAATATCCGTGAGTCGATGGAAACCCAGCTGAGCTTGTTTGGATCAGGTGGATCAGGAGGTTTTTTTCAGTGCAGAGGCAATGCTTCTATGATCATGTTGAAGCTGTACAATAACTTTCCTGCAGCATTTGTGTGACTATTGTATGTCTAAACGAAGAGGAGGAGGAGGAGGACATGCGGATTAGAGGAACAGTGTTGCATGCTGTGCAATTGTTTCAAACAACAGCATGTGGTTAAGGGCCTATAAGCCATGTTAAAATGTAGCTCAGTATTAATTATTTCAGGAAGACCTAACTATAAATCGATGCACTCCTAAATCAATTCAGCTGTTATCCAACTAAATGCATATTTTATCATGATGTGTATTACTGTCACATATCTGCACCTAGGCTCTTCTGATAGAAATGTATCTCAGTGTAAATCCTTTCAGGAAGACCACACTCTTAGTCAATGCTCTACCTAACTCGAATCGGCTGTTGGAGGTGTTCACCTTCCTGCTAAACCAATCAGAATCGTACATAAATGGCAAGGGACAATCACAGAGTCACAACCCTGATTTAAATAATTGTTTCTCCTTTTGCTATATTCAGCTGGTGTTACAGGCTAAGAGTGCAACCCTCCCCCTCCCCTTACACCTCCAGTCCTCTGCTCCAGCTGACCTGTCCGGAGCCTCCTTTGCTCTGGTCTTTGGGCTCCTTTGTTTGTCCTAGATTCCATGGAGTCTAGACTTTGTACATTTTGTTTGAGCTGTACAATAAATCTTCTTTGAATATTTGCAGACATGTCTCTCCTGATTGAATTGCAGTTTCCCTCAGGCCAAACTTGAGATCATTCTTTTTATTTATGTACATATATTATCTAGAAAGTAACATTCAGAAATAACAGCGTAATGAGCGAGTGGTTAACATTATGAACATGACTGGCTCCTCATTCACTCCTCTGTGTCAAATTAAATTAATACAGGATATTAAGTATTTACAAACAAATCACACACTGAAAGTAAATGCTGGGCTTTGATTAGCTGACTCATAAATCAGTCCTGGTTTTTCTCAGTGCTTGCATGTTGATCTTTCTCCATCTTTCATCCAAAGCAGATATGCAGTCAGTTAATCAACTGTATTTATTGTAATTCTGTCCAAATACTATACATCAGCATATAGTTTTGTCAGCTTTGTAACTTAAACACTCAGCAGTAATAGAGCATTAATTGGTTATTTGGGGAATAAAGAAACAAGTGTAACAGTCAAAAATAGAACAATACATCAGCTACTAGTAATCAACACAGGCATACAGTTAATGTGCGAGGAATGGACCCACTGTGTGGCCTGTATGTTACATGTTTCTGACCGAGGAGGTCCACTGATGCAATATGACTGTAACAAACTGCCAAATTTCGGGGAGGTATTCATACATTTAGAACTAAAGTTTTCTGTGAGTGTCATAGCTTCCTGTGTGTCTATCTCTGGCTTGTAGCTTTCATGCAAGTCGATTATATCTCCTGCAAAAGGCCTTTTAAAGAAAATTAGATCTTCACATAAGCAACGTCTTCTCACTCTTTTAGTACCAGATGCAGCGACTAACATGTTTATAAATGGCTCATTAGTACTTCTGCATGAATATAAAGTGTCTTCCTACATGGGTTTATGTCGCCTGTCATTAGATTAGCAGTGTGATTAAGTCAGATGGGATGATTTCTGCAGTGCTGTTACAATCTGCTCTGACACTCCACCCGGTGCACCCCCAACTTATGTGTGCATGTGCATGTCTTCCTCTGGCCTGACAGTATTCATTTTCCGCAATTGAGTAACATCTGCTTATCAGCAGCACAACTTGTCATTCAACCTCATTCTGTTTTCATTTATCATCTCCAAAACCCACGCACTGGAGCCCATATGGCACCCCCTACACACACACACACACACACACACACACACACACACACACACACACACACACCTGTGTCCCTGTAGTTATTATGCCCGTCTGTCCCCCGGTGGACTGTTTTCTCCGAGTACTGCAGCAACACCGACCTGGCTATAAATCACATTGCATTATCACCGCGCCGTGCTTCGTTTCGCGCTCTGCCCGCCCACCGCGCAGCTCCGATTGGTCGCTGAGGCTCCTTGGCCGGCCTCTCCGAGCGGGACATCGGTGCAACCGTAAATCCCGCCTCCTTCCTTGGGGCCGGTGATTGGGAGAAAGGGGCTCTCCTTGAACTGTCAATCGTGGCATTTCTTGTGAGCCTCGCATTCACTGCTGCTCCCTGCGACGCGCTGAGTGCGGAGCGACGAGGCGCGCTGCATACCAACAGAGACCTACGGGAGCAGGCTAATTAAGCTCAAGTGGCGACTGGTCAGGACGCGCAGACCCCATCCTGTTCCCCGAGAACAAGCCGAAATAGCATCTTTCTGTCAAATCATTGGACAGTTTATATTTTACCGTTTTCTTCACATGTATTTTCTGTAATATTTTCCTTCAAGGCACTGAGAGCCAAACTAAGTGTCCCGGATATA